>NC_143223.1:5917448-6220479 GCF_030267445.1 Bombyx mandarina
CTTTAAATTGTTTAATATTTATGTATTAAACTAACACACTGTAAAAGTGATAAATCTTATTTGTCATAGATTTTTTTTTGTTTTCCTTTGTAACAGTATTTATGGCCAGACTAAGTATTTGTCAAGTCTGATTGAAAAAATTGTTTCTGTGAAATATTCCATAGCCTCCGCATCTTCATATTATAGATCAGCATAGAAAAGAGATGCAGGTGGTATGCATAGCGATATTAGAACGAAATGCGGCACTATTCACGCGTTTGTTGCCCTTAGAACTTCAGGGATGAGGGTGCAACGACCTCACAAAGCTACAGTCGAATACATAAGTATTTTCTTTACTCGCGAGCTGAGCATCGCGAATATCAAGACAAAACCTTTTCATGCTAAGGGCTTTATTTTTATAGTCATTTGCTTATTTCTAGTTCGTTACAAAAGACGGTTCAATTTTTCTAGAATAACAATAAATTCATTTCCATTGTTGTAGTCTCGTCGAATTTAAATGTCGTATATACATATTATTCGATAGATGCTATTGCGAACGATTGAAAGAAGGTTTTAATTGTAAGAGATTTCTATTAAATGTTGTTTAAGTTATATTCTTTTCTTCGGTTTTCGCAAATCGTTTTTAATCTATCTATCTATATTTATATTTAAAAATGAATTGCTGTTCGTTAGTCTCGCTAAAACTCGAGAACGGCTGGACCGATTTGGCTAATTTTTGGTCTTGAATTACTTGTGGAAGTCCAGAGAAGGTTTAAAAGGTAGATAAATATGAAAATGCTTGGAATTGAATAAAAATAACAATTTGGTTTTTTCTTTAATGCGTCCCCCGTCGGACGGATTATTTTTGGTTGTTTTAAGTTTATTTTATACAAAAGTTTAGGTTATTTATCGATTGAGGCACTACGAAGTCTGTCGGGTCAGCTAGTTATACATAAAAACTATTACATAAAACATGACATTGGACACATTTGTAAGATCTAGTTTCAACAATCGCTTTCGTATTCAAACAATTCTTGTTAATTTTATGCTGCGTTTAAACAACAAACTCGCGTTCATGCAAATTTGCTTGTTCTCTCGATTCTATGTCAGCAGTGCGTTATGAAGTGCTAATTAAATGTCAAACGAAAGTTTGTCAACATGATAATAGTGAGGTTGACTCGACGGCATATTCTTATTTAAATATGCTAGCGTTTCTATTCCTCTGCTGAACATTAAATTTATTCATATTTTATGTTTAGCCTGCGTATAAAAAAATTCAAAATAGTCTAAAATAAATTTTACTTTGTTCACAATTCATTAATGTGGTCGAATATGCATCATTAGGGATAACTCAAAACGTACTGGTCAGAGCTTGATGAAAATAAAATAGGATTATACAGATAGATGTGTGGACGAGCTCACAGCCCACCTGGTGTTAAGTGGTTACTGAAGCCCATAGACATCTACAACGTAAATGCGCCACCCATCTTGAGATATATTATAAGTTCTAAGGTCTCAGTATGGTTACAACGGCTGCCCCGCCCTTCATACTGAAACGCATTACTGCTTCGCGGCAGAAATAGGCGGGGTGGTGGTACCTACCCGTGTAGACTCACAATAGGACCCACCAAACTGTAACCCGGTACCTACCAAGTTATAACCGAGAAATGAAAAGAAATACTTAAAAAAAATGGGAACAATATACTTCGATTTTAGAGTCGTCTCCTTTTTGGAAGTCAAATAAAAAGTGATTTTGAATTCAATCATAATAATATCCTTATTACCATTATATCAATTATTTTTAATATTCATTCAAGTCGCTTAAGTCTGTTTAAAATATCTATTAAAATAGTTTCGTAAATTGTATGACCGCGAAAGACGGTTTCACGCCTTAAATGACCAAGGTACGGATCCATTAACCTTTTTGACTTTCACTTTAGTGACGAAGTTGACAAATTACATTTAGAACTACCTGAGTGAACTCGCCCATGTTAATGCAATGACGTACAGAATTGATTGCAAACTATGAAGTATGTTGCAAACTATGAAGTTTTGTGTATGCGATCTCGGGTTCTCAAACTTTGGCCGCGGAAGGAGTAAATGACCCATCTATTTGTGAGTGTTCACCGTCGCTTATCAGCATGAAATCTATGCATTTGCGTAATTATATAGCTACTAGCTTTTGCCCGCGACTTCGTCCGCGTGGAATAGTTACTTTGGCGTAACTCTAAATTTTACCCGCCTCTTCATTTACGTAGAAAATGAAAATATTTTTGAATAATAGAATGTTAAAGAGTTGTTTTAGGTACCGAAATCATGATTTTTAACCGACTTTAAAAGAGACTCTCATACATTAGACAGATACAGATACAGAGAAGACTCTCATACATGACTTTAGCGAAACTTGAACCGTTTCCGCAGCCCACGCAGTAGAAGCTCTCAAATCTCAGGGATTAAAACCCTGATTTTGAAACATTCTTTATTGGTGCTTCGCTTGTATTGGTCTTAGCGTGATGTTGTATAGCCTATAGCCTTCCTCGATAAATGGGCTATCTAACACTGAAAGATTTTTTAAATCGGACCAGTAGTTCCTGAGATTACTCTTCAGCTTTATAATATTAGTATAGATTAGAATGTATTGTGAGCTTAGACAGAAGCCTAGACGCGTTCCGGTTTGAAGGGCGGGGCGGTTATTTTACTATAGAACTGAGATTTCGATCCCATGTCTGAAGATGGGTGGCGTTATTCGTACTGTGATACCAGTGGTCTCCTATAACTTAAAGGGTTAAGAAAAAGTTTTATTGAAAGTCCAGAAGATATTTGGTCCATTTTCGTTTGAAACAAATCAAAAATTAACACTTTGAACGAGATAGGTCACCAGATATAAATACAAAAAAATTAAATTAGTTGATCTCAACGTTAATTATCTGTTCGGCTATTAATCTTAATATTAGCGGGCTAGCTTTGACGCCAGCATCGTTGATAAGCAATAGCAAGCAAGCACCCTTAAATCGATCGATGTTCGTCTGTGTCCAAAAGTAACAAAAAAAAAAAAAACTACGGGCCGCTAATGGCATGCTCTTTTTTGAGATACGTTCGTAATGCTGTGACTGTAATAAGCAATCGTACGTTTTTGTTTGATAAGTAGAATGGCTCTTGTACAAATACAATTAGGACTTAATTTTATATAGGCAGCGGCATAATATTCTTATTTCTATGGGCTCCGGTACCATTCTGCCGCCCGCGAGCGTCTACACAAATTTGTAACTATTTTATTTTTACTTTTATTGCTTAGGTGGGTGGACGAGCTCACGGCCCACCTGGTGTTAAGTAGTTACCGGAGCCCATAGACATTTACAACGTGAATACCGCCACCCACCTCGAGACATGAGTTCTTAAGTCTCCGTTTTTACAGTACAACGGCTGCCTTACCCTTCAAACCGAAACGCATTACCGCTTCACGGCAGAAATAGGTAGGCTGGTGGAACCTACCCAAGACGCCCTACCACCAATTAAAAAAAAACCAGTAACTAATTGCCTTTCACATAAAGTTTAAAATTGACAAAGATAAACCAAATAATAACTTGAAACGTCAAATAGAGATCTGAAACATTTATTAGAAAAAAAGATAATCCGACAATTGACCAGAAAAAGGGCACAGTAAATACGGTAATACGTAGATAAGTAACGTAAGTATATCAAAGTTGAAACAGACAGTATCAAGAATACAAGAACCTTAACCATTTCGTTTCATATTAAATAAAGATAAGATAGCCTTATTAAATTTAAACACTTAATTTTCACTAGATGACCGAGCTTTGCTCGTTTTTTTTTTGATAACGCCATCTTAACGGCCTTCTGGTGTAGTGGTAAGTGACATGGTCACTACACAAGGGGGTCGCGGGTTCGAATCCCGCCAAGGGGAGATATTTGTATGATAAATATAAATGTCTTTTCCAGGGTTATGGATGTATATTAAATATATGTATGTGTATAATAAAAATCTTACATTTATTTCCGTTATCTGGTACCTGTAACACAAGTTCTTTACGAACTTATCACGGGACCAGTTAACGTGGCGTGATTGTTAGTAAATATTTATTATTTATTATTATTATCTTGTTGTGTCTTTAAAGCGGTTAGTTGTCCTCAATTAAGAAAAATAGTATTATTATTCGCCAATAGATGTCAGGAAGAGTTGATTATTGAAAACACGAATAAAACAACATTTTCTGGAAATAAATCGGAGCTAGATCGATTTATCGCCCCCGAAATCCCCTGTTTATGAAAATCGTTGGAGCCGTTTCCAAGATTCAGATTACATACATATATATTAATATACACGAGTTGCTCGTTTCAAGGTATAAGATAATAATCTGTATTAGTTCGTCTCGTTTTACTGAGCTCAAAAGCCTTTTTATTTTCGTACAGAACACAGCCACAATTTTGTGCCCGTTGATGTTGTTGTTGTTGTTGTAGTCCTAGGGTACCCCGCTGGTACATAGAGCCCTCACAAGTTGTCTCCACTTGACCTTGACATCAATCCAGGTCATGTCGGCAGTCCTCATCTTTTGTGCTAGTACATGATTGAAATTATTGTGCATCACCAGAAACATCAAGACGTCCTATATAGTTTCAAAATGAAGTTTTATTTAATACTAGCTGACCCGGCAAACTTCATAGTGCCTCAATCGATAAATAAAAGACCTAACTTTTGTATAAAATAAAACTTAAAACAAACAAAAGGAATCCGTCCGACGGGGGGGACATCAAAGGGAAAACAAAATTGTTATTATTATTTAATTCTGAGCATTTTCATATTTATCTAACTTTTAAGCCTTCTCTGGACTTCCACTAATAATTCAAGGCCAAAATTAGCCAAATCGGTCCAGCCGTTCTGTAGTTTTAGCGAAACTAACGAACAGCAATTCATTTTTATATATACCTAGTCAGGTCATAAATTCTGTCACGTGTTTAATGTAAAATAATTGAAACAAGTTTATTCATTATGTAACCATTCATATACCAAAATGAACTTAACAAAACATAGATTCTTATGACACTAAAGTTTATTCAAAACGACCTCCGTGATTTTGAATACAGGCCTTCAATCTGCGCGGCCAGTCGTCTATCGCAGCACGAACGAGGTCCATGTCAATATCGGCGGCTGCCTTAATCAAGGATGTCTTGAGTGACTCCAAATTGGGATGAGGCTTTGAGCACGCCTTTTCCTCCAAGTATTGCCATATCTTGTAATCTAACGGATTCAAATCTGGACTGGAGGAGGGCCAGTCTTCGTGCCGGATGAAGTCGATTTCACGCGCCGCCAGCCAGTCTTGTGTGCTCTTCGTTCTATGAGCTGGCGCCGAATCTTGTTGGAATACCCAGTGCCTGTTATTGAACATGGTATGAGAAACAGGTTCCACAAGGTTCGTCAGGACTGTATTTTGATACACAACTGCATTCATTTTTACACCTTTCTCACAAAAATGTACCTCTGTTAAGTCCCAATAAGAAACTCCCAACCATACCATGAGTGAGGATGGAAAATGACCTCGTTGGACACGCGGAATACGGTTGTTCGCTTCTTCACTACTGTGTGCGTACACCTTATCATTTTGTTTGTTGTAGCTCTCTTCTACGGTAAAAATTTTTTCATCCGAAAAAAGAATTTCCCGATATTTTTTTCCCGCGTACCGCTTCAACAAAGCGCGGCATCTCTTCAATCTCAGGTCCATTAGACGAGCATTCAAATGATGTCCTGTTTGTCTTCGATATGCCCGAAGCCCTAAGTCTTCATTTAACACCCTTTTCACCGTGGTTCTGCTTAACCCCATCTGAAGGGCCAACAGTTTCTGCTTACGTTTGGGATTTCTTTGAATTCGCGCCTTCACAGCTTTTATCACTGCTGGAGTCCTAACAGACCGAGGGCGACCACTTCTTGACCTGTCATCTACACTAGAGTCTTCATTGTATCGTTTGATGGTACGATAAACGAATCTTTTGGTTATATTAAAAATTTTCAGTATGTTAAAAATTTGAATTGGCGCGTAACCGCAACGATGCAACGCAATAACTGCAACACGGTCTTCTTTAAGCGTCCACTCCATATTTAAAAATGAGTAAAATTCTAAAAGTATACATTTTTATTTTCATAAACAATTCGAAATTCGAATTCAATAAACTGTTTTGTGGCCAGCATTCTAAAAGAAAAGTTTTTACTGTGTGACAATACTTATGACCTGACTAGTTATATAGATATGTACAGAACTCACATGCTGCCTACGAGATCCATAGAAAACACAGAATGTATTCCACTGCCCAAAATGAGTCACGAGCTATTCTCAATAACTTTGTAGTAATGACTGTAATAAACTGCATGACTTATTCGCGAATTGAGGTTTCATTGAGTTATGATTGGGATTTATGTCCACTTGGATTTCGGATTCCTTATAAACGTGTTTGGATTGATGTCAATAATAATGAAGATGACTATATTAGGTGGGCCGTACGATTAAAAAAAGTTCTAAATTTTCGTGCCGAGACGCAAAAAAATCTCTGGTCTTCTTTTCTTCTTCTGAGTCGGTCTCTTCATTGCTGAAGGTCGCATCTAATCTGAAATGTGGACCACTCGATGCACAATGCTTCCCCACGTCTTCCTGTCCTCGGCGGTCTTTATAGCCTCGGTTATTGGCAGGCCGGTGAGCATCTTAACCAGATCAGACCAGGGGGTAGGTGAGCGCCCGCGTGATCTTCCCCCGTCAACCTGACCAGCTACCATCAGCTTCTCCAAGTTATCGGGGCCTCTACGAGCGATGTACCCGAAGTACGCGAGAATTCGTTGGAAGCAGATAGCGGACAGCCTTGTGGCAATACCGAGCTCTTTCAGAATGGACAGGTTGGTTCGGCGTGCAGGCTGTCCATGGAATTCGCAACATCCGTCTCCTTTTAAAAAGGGACTAATTCGTGTTCGTTATAGTTAAAATAGCAGTTTGATGGTTTTTATGCGTCTGTATAGTTGTCTGTCTATGTATCAGATTATATTTTTACGTTATAATAATAATAAATGAACAAAGTCTACATTCTACCACTGGTGCTATCCAGTACAGGCGTTATACCTAAACACCTACTCCAATCTTTAAAAATATTAGACAGCAGAGAACACGTACATGACCATGCAAAAAGCCGCAACATTAAAGACATGCCGTATAGTCCGTCAATTCTTGCAGGAAGACCTAAATATTCTGCAAGTAGAAAATGAGGCTCACTTGGCTTAGGCCCGTGATCTTCATTATACCGAAATATCTTAAGTATTTCGAGAAACACAATTCAAAAAATAATAATAATAATAAAGATAACATATTTATTTCACTACAAAAGGCAGCTATACTAACTACATGCAGAATAGTAAGAAAGTTCCTGCAGCTTGAAGAAAACCAAACTGACTACACGTAATAAAAAGTAGCATATTAACTCATGGCTACTGTATATTACTTGGCCAAAAGCCCGTATACACAGTACCACCGGCTCTGTCGACAGACTGAACTGAGAAAGGGGAAACCTATGAACAACCTCTTAAATCATGACGTAGAATACTTTTTGCATATTTCACAAATTGAGAGATTACGCAGATGGCATCAACAATATAATATTAACCAATGATCCTCACACTAGCCTGAGGACCAAAATACGATTTACTATGTATATAATCGACCTCAATACGACATCACTATTATTAATAATTCTTACACTCAAAAACATGCGTTACAAGATTTCACGAGATCAATAGAAAATTTGAGTAATAAAAATAACACGTCGAATAATTACACAGATGTGGGTAGCGTAGAAATAAACAAATATAAAATAAAGTAATAAGAAAAAATAAACAAAAGATACAAAACTAATAAATCTATTGCTATTTCTAGATTTTAATTAAGTTTTCTGTATCCATATACTTGTAGTTCAATGTAATTTTAGTTAATTTTAAAACTAAAGAATGGAAATTGCGTTTATGAAACCCCACTAAGAAAATTGAAGAAAAACGGCATCACTGTTCGTTTTCATCTAAATTGAATATTAAATTTAAAACATTATAGACGGAGTGAATATTTTTAACCTCTTTTATGAATTATTAACGTACTTTAAGCACATGATATCTATTTGGTATGCAGAATCACGCGCGTCGCACGATTTACATTGAGCATTGATGTGTTTTCTCATTAATTTTTTCATCATGTCTTTTATGATCCCTTTTACGCTTGTATTTTATTTTCTTTAAACGTACATCGTTAAGAGCGAACGCATTGTAAGAAGATCTAAGATTAGTCCCGTGTTTTTATGTAAAGTATTCGCTGAATTAATTCCAAAGTAATGAGCTTTATTACTCTTAAACAAAATCACCAGAGATTAAGCTTTAGCTATAAGCTACACTAACATTAAAATTTGTATTAAATTATACTAAATAATAATATGTTGGCTGTCTGAAAATTTCAGAGTAAAAATATTTTAATCCTCCCATTTCTTTTATAAGACGATTTAAAAGATAAATTATCTTTTTGACAGCGAAACGTTAAAATAGCCGCATGAGCCGCAGAACTCGTTTTCTCGGAAAAATATCTGACATTTAATTATCTCAAGGATTCCTTTATTTGTTTGCCATTTAAATATAATCTATTAACAGTTTTAAAAAGACATCATACACAAGATGTCGCATCCAAAAAACGTATTTTCTTTTGCGATGAAAATACATTTTTTTTTCTTAGCTCACAATGAGAGCCCAATAATTTATTTTGGGTATCTTGAATAAGCCCAATCAAATCCTTTGCTCCAAAAACGTCAAGTCAATATGTTAAATACGACAAATGTCCTTACAGCGAATCCTTGTATCAAGTACTTAATACTGACATATTTCGTATTGTCGTTTCCAATAAATTAAAGAGTAAGGCAAGTGATCTGTTATGTCACGTGATTTACTGAGCATTATCCGTAGACGTTTCTCGATAAAACGCCATAATATTATGTACTCGTCGCATGTCGTGATCCTGTCATAAAAAATGTAACAAACAAAACGGTAAACAATATTTTATGTTTTTTTTTTTTAATTGCCCTTGTAGGCGGACGAGCATACGGCCCACCTGATGGTGAGTGCTTACCGTCGCCCGTGGACTCCAGTAATGCCAGGGGCAGAGCCAAGCCGCTGCCTACTGCTTAATACTCTCCACAAGCCTCTTTTAAAGAAGAACATGTCATAGCGCTCGGGAAACACCGTGGAGGGGAGCTCATTCCATAGCCGGATGGTACGTGGCAAAAAAGACCTCTGGAAACGCACTGTCGATGACCGCAGTGGCTCCAGGTAGTATGGATGAACTCTACTCCGGTGGCGGGCGGTGCGATGGTAAAAACGAGGTGCCGGTATCATCTCGAACAATTCCTCAGAGCACTCCCCATGGAACATTCGGTACAAAATACAGAGGGAACCGAAGTCCCTTCGCAGACCCAAAGGTTCCCGGTTATGTCTCCCGAAGAAATATTGGGACATACTTAATGTAATGTTATTTCTTAATTTCAAAGTTTAATAAAACCACTGTATTCCATGCTTCACGTGTATCGACTATCGCTGATTGTAAACCATAAAACACATTAAGCTTGAATGCCAATTACACGTAATTTATCAATCATTAATGTCCGGTATTGAAAGTAATATTAAAAATATCTACAAAGTTTCAATTGAAACAAATAAAAGATGCGTCAGCGCGGTAGAACGGATACTAGAATTCTACACATCAGAATATTGTTACGCGGGTAAGAGTAACACCGTCTATCGCCGAAAAGTCGAACGAATATCGAATGATCGAACGATAGCCCTCTGCATTATTGCTCTTTGAGTGACCTTGAGCCTTCTGATAAGGTCCATTTTCAGTGACCACGTCTTGTTGCCGAAGTCATCACTGACAAGACACACGATATCGACATTAAAATGATTAAAATATGAAATGTTACTCGATCATAACCTGAAATCTTTTACTTTTACTGGTGGTAGGACCTCTTGTGAGTCCGCGCGGGTAGGTACCACCACCCTGCCTATTTCTGCCGTGAAGCAGTAATGCGTTTCGGTTTGAAGGGTGGGGCAGCCGTTGTAACTACACTGAGACCTTAGAACTTATCTCAAGGTGGGTGGCGCATTTACGTTGTAGATGTCTATGGGCTCCAGTAACCACTTAATACCAGGTTGGCTGTGAGCTCGTCCACCCATCTAAGTAATAAAAAAAAGAAAACCTGAAAGCAAAAGAAAAGGGTTATGAAAAACTTTTAAATAAAAGTCTTAAGATATTTGGTCCATGTTCGTTTGAAACAAATCATAAATTAATACTTTGAACGAGATAGGTCACCAGATATTGAGCAGACTGACCTAAAAAAAGGAAAGGTTTTAACGGATTTTTGGAATTGTAGGATCGTTTCGAAGTCTGGGATCTCGCTTCGTCTCCGTTTTTATATAATTCGGGCAATCCATCTTAGTTCCGACAGTGGCCCAAGTAATTGCCTGCTAAAACTTTTCTCCAGCAAGTTGAGTCGCGTGAAATCGATAAAGCATTTCTGTAGATTTATTGCAACGTATTTTAGATGATATCAGTTGGAGACCTTACATTGCGATTCTTATTGCAGTTGAGCTAAGGTGATGTTTGGTCTAATAAACTAATTAGATGATTATACTGAATTCACTTTAATTATGAACAGTGGAGTATTATAGATGAAACGGTACAGGTGGCTTCTAAAGCGCTGCCTAACTTAGACTCAGTTGTCAATATTTTTTCCCAAAAAATCGATCTAGTTCTATTAGGTTTCCATTCGAACAGAACAACCCGAACGCTAAGGATGATGCATACTACCCGTACTATGTAAGCTCTGTCCACAAGAATAGCTATGTAGATAGAACGTTACACAAACGGGCTTTTGATATCCCTTCGTAATTCACTTCATTTCGCACTATTATCTTTTCGGCTTAAAGCGCGTGTTGTTGTATATTTGCCGAATATAGTCACGATTATGATACTATAGTCCACGATACTATGATGCTATATAGTCACGATTATATGGTGTAGGTAGTCAGAATTCTTCTTTCGTATATACTATCTTAGCTTCCATATTTAGATGCAACTGGCTGATCTTTTTGTGACGTTCTTAATGGTGTGGGTTTGCTTAATAAGAATATCAAGCTGAATGTAAGTGCAGTAAAAAGTTTGATAGAGAGATTACAGAGACAGAGAAATTATTGGAATATCAAAAGGAGAATTGTTAACTGTTCGTAGAATGTTTTTAAATTTGGGGTCACTACTATTTCAAAAATGATGAGAAGAACCAAGAAATGGCTCGATAAACCAGTGGTGAATATCCGTTGTCTCGAAATTATTTTTTGACACACTGTGAAGAAATGCTACTCAGAAGAATGTCTTTGAAAATTAGACATATTGTTCAGTATTCACTGAATATCTAAAGGACCACTCTATAATATGTACAGTGTAGTATGAAATGCGAGATTTAATACTCCGTTATATTGCCAATTTAGCTGATTGATGGATTTTTCCATTCAACGCTGGCCTTACGATATCTTGCTTTTCAATTCTATTATACTCGTACTAAAATTGTTTGTGCCTGAATTGGGTCCTTTTGGGTTTTAGTGAGCAAAATAAATGTATTGTATTCTAATCTGTATTTTAAAGACTAGTCGTCCTACTCTCTAGATGTTTTCGAATTTGTTAATTTTATTGTATTTATTGGGTGAACGACCTCATGACTTTCCTGGTGCTAAGTGACACATCATCACACGTTATTGCAATCACCCACTTGCGACATGAGGTCAAATATGCAATTGTAGTTTATGCTGACAGTACCATCTTTGAAATCTGAATGCTTTCAATTTCGCCGCCGAAAAAGTAAAATCGAGATACCTACCCTTGCAGGCATACAATACGCCCAACCATTACTAAAAAATCCTAGAAAGAAAGAAGAGAGTACTTAACGGTAAGCAGCAGCTTGGCTTTGCCCTTGGCATTGTTAAAGTCCATGGGCGACGGTAACCACTATCACCATCAGGTGGGTCGTGTTCATCTGCCTACAAGGGTAATAAAAAAAAACCGGTGACAAAGGGTTATATGTAATTTTTAAAAAAGATTACTCCCAAGCCTGACTTAAATTGTTCTTACAGGTTTCAAATAAAGTATCGATACCATTAATATTAAGATTGGCTACTTCGAATGACCAACTGAAGAACACTTTACAACATATCTTTTTTGAACTTTAGGAACCTCTAATTTGTGTTTAAATGAAGTAAGACTTTAGAAAGCATAATAAGTTTTTGAACAAAACCACTTCAAAATAATAAAAATTCTTGTTACACTTTCTATATTTTGAAGTAAAAATGTACGTCGCTACGAAATATGTGCGCACAAATAACGTCACAAGAGTCGAGACGAAATAAAAGAGCGAGTTGAATGAACACAAACAAGCCTTTGGCTTCTTTGAAGGCAGTTTTGGATTTCCTAGAAATGTCGCATTGAAATAAAATCATTTCCCAAATTAACGACTTCTGGTATGGAGTAGGTGGAACCCGATTTGGCTTGCTGATGTTATTTTTGATGTAATAATTTTGTTGACACTACTAATTAAGTTTTAGTTTAATTTTATATTTCCCAAAAGTGCTAACATAATTGGCGATTTATGGTTTAGGTATATAAATTGATAAAAGTGAATATTAGAATGATATTACTTAAACATTATATTATTATAATAACCTTAAATGGTTTATTTATTTATTCATTCAACTTTTTATACTTTAAAATTATTTATAGTTTTTAAGATTATGAAAGACATAAGTCGTGGTTTATTTTTATTTTTTATATAGTCACTTTCTTCCTAAATCGGCAATATGTAGCAGTGCTGATGAAATCTCACAAAACACATTCCTAATTAAAAGAATAATGATTGAAATTAACATTTATAAAGAATAAATTATTTTAAACATGACTTTCTTTCCTGTAATTGCCCATTGGCCCAATTCCCGAAGGTCCCATTTTTTCCATGAAAAATTGTATTTTTCGTACCAGCAATTATGCAAATTATTTTGACTGTTCACTGATGACTGTGATTTTAATTAAAGAAAATAATTGTGTTTTCTTTTTTGCAGGTACGTATAACGAGATTAGACCAGAAAAGGTGGTATGGCAGTTAGGTAATATAAATGTATTGTATATTCGATATCTGAGAAAGTATTTAGTTAAATTATATCTTTAGTAATGTAGAAAGGTGAAAAACGCGCTTGTTTGTGAATATTTTATGTATCATTTCTCAGTTGGAGGGATTTATCTCCTCTTGAAAGATTTATATCGAGTGAGATCTCGAGAATTTACGGTCGGCGTTTAAATGTCCCAATATATTTCTAGAGACGGTATGCAATATTTACGCGAGTGCATTGCGAGCTTGCGGGATAAAATCTGAATCTGGCGAGCGATGAGCTGGCACGAAACCCTCCAATCGGCAAACACTTCAATATTTACGGTATATGCAAATCCCTCCATATTTACGTGTAGTAGACGAAAAATTTACTGGCAGGGGTTTTTTTTTCTCCTACCTATTTTAGTAACTTCGAGGGGTTATTCTAGATTCACCGAATTAGTACGTGATCTCACGGGACTCAAGCCTGATGGCGTTGCTAACATTAACCCCAGCAAGAGCAATGCTTCGCAGAATCTACTACCGGATCGGAAACGCGACCCACTGATAAGATCCGGCGAGAACCGGCTGAGAAGATCAGTGGGCTGTGTCTGTGGGTTAATTTACTCGCCGAGCCCTTCGTCGCAAGTGGCGGGTTCGGCGAGAACGATGATTGGTGCTAGAGGTACCTAAAAGCACTTTTAGTGGATCGGGACGATCTGAAATGATGTGTTTTGGGCGACGTCGACTGTTTACCATTGCACTGATGCCGATTGTTATAGTACTTACTGATGGACTTTAGGTCCATGTCGTCATGGAGGTCCGAGTTTCTTACGTATCACGGAGCTCCGATGGCCATCTTGACAAAAACAGGATTATATGATGTGAAGGGGTTTCAATATAGTGCGCGTGAGCGATCACTACACTTGCAAAGGTTTTGACCGGACGTATGCAAGTTTTGTAGAATATCAACTTATTACGAAGGGACTACTTACTTCCCATAAGTACTTAAGTACTTGACCTTTGAGGCCCACGGTATGGGCTGGTCGAATATAGTGATGGGACGAATGGCGGAGATGTTTACGCGCCTATTAGGGAGTGGGCTGCTCGAAGTAGTATTCCGAGGGCAACCACTTTTGAAGAGCACCGCTGTGCTTTTCGTGGGATTGATGTCGATACGCCACTTCCGGAAACACTGTCCCATAGTGTTTGCTGCGGTCTGGAGTCGCCGATGCAATAACGACTTCTTTCTACATGTGTAGTAGATAGCTGTGTCGCGTGCGCGCCAAATGGGTCTCCGGAGACCGGGGTTATATTGTTGATATACAAACTAAACAGTAATGGAGAGACTAAATGACGGAGACGGGACTTGCTAAATGTCGGGGGCGAGAGCAAGTTCCCTCAACTCGATATCGGAACGAGCGGATCGACAAGTAGTCTCGTATGATGAGCACGAGTCTGTCTGGCACTCCCATGTTACACAGCTTGTTTAACAAACCGTTGTGCCAGACTTTGTCGAACGCCTTCGCGATATTGAAGAAGAGGGCTCCGGTCGGGATGGGTTTCCGCCTATTTAGCCCTTTTAAGATTTGGGCGATTACTGGTATCACTGCTATTTATGCCGCAAAGCATCTATACCTACTGTTAGGTTAAAACGCGCCAAGGATTCTAATTGTTCAGAAAAATGGCAAATGAATCACATTATACGTATCAGACATGACCGTTAATGGAAAAGACATTTTATAGATTTGGACTTAAAAAAAATAGACATATATTTTGTCATATATTTTTATCTATAAGAAATAAGCCTGTTTCAATAAAATTAAGGAATGATTTAACCAACAACAAAGGCAACAAGCAGGTTAAGAATAAAAAGAAAGAAATGTATATAAAAGGACAATGCCCAAAAGTGGGCCAACTTCATGACAAAACTTGTACTTGAAAAACTATGCCTTATTTTTTCATGTTGTTTACTTTATGTATCAACATTTCTTTCACCCTGGCATTGTTTTACAAAAATATAAATTACTTAGTTGATAACATCCCAAAACTGGGTGCCATAGTTTTTAAATTCGCCAATAGACAAAGGGAAAATTAGCCCATACAGCCTTATAGTAAACTTATATGCTGACAAACGAAAGAGTTGTCTGTGACTTGAACAGCAAATTAAAAAAATTGCTAATGGTTATAATTCACAGACTTTTTAGTTTATTGTTGTTCAATTCAATATTTATGTATTGTAATAATAATTATTACTTAAAACCATGAATTATTTAATATTTTTAGATATTAATGATTCCATTAGTAAATATCTCAATGGCCTACCATTACTCTATTCTTATTATATATGATCAGAGAGTTTTGGCAGCAACCCGAGTGAAGCGTCACTTGAAGTTTTATTTTATGTTTTTTTAATAGCTTATTGTGATGTATAATATACAAATTGGGTGTTGTTTTGTGTATTAAATGTCAATAATCGTTGTTCACGATTGTTGAGGCATTGGAATAAAACTGTGGCTAACATAGCAGTGACTGTTTTTTTTTTCAAGATAAAAGGTCTGCGGAAATTCACGCTCACTCAATGTGCTATTCATCAAGTTGACGTCAAAACTCCCAAAAAGCAATAAAAAGAAATACAGCCGATTTTTATTAACATAAAAAATATATAAAAAATATAACTATGACAGACTAGACTGTATAGGCTACGCTCTTTGCCTGCTTGTTGGCGAATTTAAAAACAACAACAACAATATCGTTGCCGGCTTCCGGATTTCATTTCATTTTATTATTATTATGAGGATATAATAATAATAAAATGTACGTAAGGGCTTATTTCTAGCAACATTAACCACAATTAACTTATTTAATACTGTAAATAATGATGAGAGCGATTATTGATTTCGAAGAAAAGAATTAACAACTTAATTTTAGCTGCAGAAAAAAACAGATTTCTCTTAAACCTGGGTGAGAATATAAAAATCGTTTTCTGAATATGAAACGATATATCTTTGTCTATCAAATTAAGTTAAAATCATCATCACCCGACAACTTTTTTTAGAGGCCCAAGCGCCCATAGAAAATGGGCATTGTCCTTTGTTTTTTCGAAGACTTCGAGAATGTAATCTAAATTATATTTACATTATTTGGCATCGAACGTCGAACAAAAATAGAAACAAACTTAGTTGTTAATTCCCTGATTATCTATTGAACTATTTATCAAGCAAATACAATATTGATTCTTTCTTGGTATGTTTACATTCGTGTATATTCGTTCATAACACTAATACGAAGGATACGAGGCGACTTTCCAACTGTCTGGTTATTTGATTAGCCCCTAATATCGGATTGGTGTGTGTGTGTGCACCGTGTTAATGAAATATATGGTGTTCTGTTTGTTTACTAGTACAACTAAATGATTGCTTTATCAAATCGAAATAATGTGCCGGTGTTACGAAACATCGTAATACGTTTTAGTTCTATAAGTTTCCAGTTTATTACATTTGTAGGTGACACATTTTTATTTACTAGAGGTAGTAGTCGCAGTAGTCATAATTGGACTATAGTTAATTGGAATTGTAAGTTTGTACACTATTATGATTGTATTTTATATATATTATGATTGTATATGATACTTATATAATCACAAATTTCGCAAAGACGACACTATAAAAATATTAACAAAGACAAACAATATTTAATCTATTCTCAATTTGACAACAGACGTCAAGAACAAAAGTTTGACAATAAATAGTATGCATGCGTGTGTGCGTCAAATACATGGTATGTAGTGTGTGTAATGTTTTCTTTATTGATTTAATGTATCTTTTATGCATTATTTAAAAAATATATTAGCATTGTGCACTTCTTCTCTATATTCTCTATAAGTGTGGAAAATTTCATACTCCTCCGTCCGCGCAATTTTCGTAAAAAGGGATACAAAGTTTTTGCTTCACGTATTTATATATAGATTTACGTAATGTACCAAAATCTAGGTGCGGCACAGTACTAGGAATACAATCCAACTCACTAATGCTAATAAGTTTTAACTTTCATTTACCTAACGTTAACTACTATTTTGACTGATGTCTCTAAGAATAAAGTCCACTGACCTTACTTAGTGTCTATTAAGGCTAAACACTTTATTCATGTATTCTTTAATTACGTTACTATCACTGTAACACTATTTCGAATTAGCACTACATGATGACAAACCGCACGAGTAGGTACCACCACCCCGCCTATTTCTGCCGTGAAGCAGTAATGCGTTTCGGCTTGAAGGGTGGGGCAGCCGTTGTAACTATACTGAGACCTTAGAACTTATATCTCAATGTGGGTGGCGCATTTACGTTGTAGATGTCTATGGGCTCCAGTAACCACTTAACACCAGGTGGGCTTCACAGCCCATTCGAGCTCACGCTCGTCCACCCATCTAAGCAATAAAAAAAAAAAAGATGAGTATTCTCAGATAAATATCGCAGTCTTTTCTAAGCTGATTTAACATACTTTAGCTTGTAGGTACCTTTACAATATGTATTATTATCTAATACCTAAAATTGACGTTCACGTGTATTGTAAAAAAAAGTATGAATGTGAAAATTTCTCTTTTGACTTCTGAGAATCGACTAATACAGGAGCGAGGTTTATTCGAAACTCGGATGAAGAAACTGCCTAAAACGTTACGGCGTGACATTAAGTGAGAACTTAATTATCTAGTAAAAGTAGAATTATGTTAATTGCCAGGGACGTTCTGCTCTAAAGGTGCCTCACGTGAAAGATGAAATTATTAAATTCGCTGACCTATTTTGGAGGCAACCGAGCCTCGTCTCACCGTGTGCCTTTAATATTTAATGTCCATTTTTAATGTAAATATTTATAATAGATTTTATTAGATGTACTATTTTATACATCTACCAACTACTGCTAATCAGATACTATTTTATAGACTCACCAATATAAAGTACAAAACTCCTTCTTTCTTCGCATTTTAGTTCATTCGTCAACAGATTCTGATGAATGCTAAATAAATTCAAGTCTAATCTTATCAAGAATTCCGTTTAATAACAATTAGGAATTTCCATAGTATATAAGAGAGTGAGTAAGTAAAACGTGTTAAAATTTGACCTAAAATCGGTTGCTCGAAATTGAATTTGTTTTTCAAATTTGGAATTCGTTATTGGTTTTTGTTTTTCAAATTTGGAATTCGTTGGTGTTGTCTCGTTATTGACAGTTACTGTTGTTCTTCATCGTCTTTTTTGTTGTCAAAGATAACAGATCGCACCGAATAAAGAAATATACAATTTGACGATAGTCGATATTAGTGATTACGAGCTTATCCAGATAACATGTTACATGGATACAACAACATGTCCATATGTTTTTGAGGTGGCATTTACTCAGTGTATCTATAAAATCTGCGACTCCACTAAGCTTTTCTTTGAACTTGTGAACATTGACTATGTATCACTGAAATTATTGTGTGACGTCGTTAGAAACATATATTTGGTGAATTATTTTCACAAAGTTGTCGAATTTTGATGATGATTTGCCAAACCTTAAAGGTGCTTATAGCACTATAGGTACCTCAAAGGTTTGATTTGTTTCATGTTTCAAATCGAGCTGGTAAACGATTCGCGAATGTATGTTAGACGATCAAACAGATGCTCTATTTTTTTATATGATACAAATAGGAAATTGTAAAGTAGATAATATGTTCCCATTAAGAATGGAATAGAATGTCCAGTGAGAATATCATAATCTTTGTTGTCCTTTGATATAAAAAAATGGTTACATGAGTTGGTCCAGAGACGTTGATAAATCGACTGTTTCATTTGCGGTATCGAAGAGTTCTACTGAAATTAGAATGTTTTGCAGAACCATGCCGTCAGGTCGAGACCTCAAGAACTCTGTCATTATATTCCTGTAATGAATTTCGCGAAGTTTGCAAGCGGATTCAGCGCAACTTTCCCCATATCTGTAATGGGTTTTGACAATGACAACGCATTGTTCTTTTGTTGTTCATTCCATTTCCAATAATCCGAACAATTATAGAAGACAGTTGTCAAATTTTAGAATTATCATGTACATTCAAAAAGAAATACATAAAATTGAAATGTTGCACTTTTATAGTGACAAGAAGTCCCGCAGTAGTCGAAATTCGACTATAATTAATTGGAATTGTAAGTTTTATACACTATTATGATTGTATTTTATACTCTATAATCACAAATTTCGCCAAGGCTACACTATAAAAAAATATTAATAAAGACAAACAATATTTAATCTATTCTCAATTTGACAACAGACGTCAAGAACAAAAGTTTGACAATAAATAGCATGCATGCGTGTGTGCGTCAAATACATGGTATGTAGTGTGTGTAATGTTTTCTTTATTGATTTAATGTATCTTTTATGCATTATTTAAAAAAATATATTAACATTGTGCACTCCTTCTCTATATTCTCTATACGTGTGGAAAATTTCATACTCCTCCGTCCGAGCAATTTTCGTAAAAAGGGATACAAAGTTTTTGCTTCACGTATTAATATATAGATTTATCGTTTTGTATAAATCAATAATACAGATCCTGTACTTCCAAAGAATGTTAGAGATGAGTGGCGGCGTTTATGTTGTGATATCAATTTTTTACCTATTCTAGTAACCTCGAGGGGTTATTCTAGATTCGTCCAAACGGAGCTCAAACCGGGAATGTTGCTAACACTGGCCCAAGCAAGAGCAGTGCTTCGCAGAATCTACCACCGGATCAGAAACGCGACTCACTGAGAAGATACGGCGAGAAACTCAGTGGGCTGCGTCTATGGGTCAATTTACTCGTCGAGCTCTTCGTCGCAAGCGACGGGTTCGGCTAGGACCGTGACTGGTGCTTGAGGTACCTAAATCCACCGTTAATGAATCGGGAGGATCCGTAATGACGTGTTTACGGCGACGTCGACTGTTTACCATTCGATCCACAGGATCGGGTATGTAATTACCGTGATATCTATGGGCCATTTTATACTTTACACCAGAGAGGCCGTAAGTTTATATTCTAAAAAAAAGGAAGTAGATCGAGCAGGCTTGAACCCTTATTTCGTTATTTGGGATTTGGTCTTTTTTTATTGCTTAGATGGGTGGACGAGCTCACAGCCCACCTGGTCTCAAGCGGTTACTGGAGCCCATAGACATCTACGACGTAAATGCGCCACCCACCTTGAGATATAAGTTCTAAGGTCTCAAGTATAGTTATAACGGCCGCCCTACCCTTCAAACCGAAACGCATTACTGATTCACGGCAGAAATAGGCGGAGTGGTGGTACCTACCCGTGCGGACTCACAAGAGGTCCTACCACCAGTTTGCGTTCTATTCACCGTGTTACTTTGATTAAGCAGTTGAGTTTCAACGTAATATTAACTCACATGCACACAATCACTTTTCATTTTTGAAATGTACCGAATTGAAAACACACACAGAGCGTGCTGCTAAATGAGCGAACATTTAATGAGCTGTGAAATGAAGTCATCGTGACTCTGTATTATTGAAATAATAATATGTTCGTTGCATTGCAGAGTCGTGACTTGATTCTAAGTTCTGTATTTGCGTTGTGCTGAACTAGAATTTCTTTTGTTCATTGTTGCATGTTACAAAGTTGAGATTAAATTAAATTTTTTTTTGGAATTTCTTTCACAGACTACAAATATTAAAAGTATTGAATTGAATTGAATTGAATTAATTTAGCGGTAGGCAGCGGCTTGGCTCTGCTCCTGGCATTGCTGAAGTCCATGGGCAACGGTATCCACTCATCATCAGGTGGGCCGTATGCTCGTCTGCCTACAAGGGCAATAAAAAAATAATTAAAGCTAATGTCGGCAAGGCTTAAAAATATTTGAAAAGTAAACGTTTATCAACTTTTTGGAATCGAATGTTGTTTCGCCTTTTGGTATGTCAGCGGAAGTATGCTTCCCATCGTAATAGCTAATTCAATTTAACACCACGCTTTAATAAATAATAGTCTATGAAAATAATATAAGAGTTACTTAATATAGAGTACAGGTAGTTTTAAAATTAAAAAAAAAACTTAAACAGCGAACCGAATTAACAATTAATTTCAGCTTTACTTATCGTGCTTGTACTGATATATTAGTGTGAAGTTATTGTATAGTAAGTACTATTTTCGTGTGATCGGTTCTCTTGAAGTCGGTCAAGTAGTCGGTTAAAATTATCATCAAATATTACGTTACTTAGAATCATACGTATGTTTTTTTTGTTTTTTTTTTTTATTGCCTTTGTAGGTAGACGAGCATACGGCCCACCTGATGGTAAGTGGTCACCGTCGCTCATGCAGGTCAGCAATGCCAGGGGCAGAGCCAAGCCGCTGCCTACCATAAGGCAACGGTACATACTTAAGTACATACATATATATGTATAATACACAATATATTAAAAAGGAATGCGTTCCTGAACCATACATTCGATTGTAATGAAACTTGGTACAGATGTTGTTTGCATTCTGCGGAAAGTTATAGTACAATAAATGTATGATAGTTGGGCGCGCAATTTAGTTATACGGTTAAAATATTTATACTGGAAACTTTATTTTATACTTTGCGTTATCACTAGCGTACATATTTTTTTCTTTTTATTGCTACGATGGATCGACGAGCTCACGGCCCTCCTGGTGTTAAGTGGTCTTCTTAGTCCATATACATAAACCAAGTTAATACCGCCACCCACCTTGAGACATGAGTTTTAAATCTCAGTTTTTACAGTACAACGGCTGCCTCATCTTTCAAACCGAAACTCATTCCTGCTTCACGGAAAAAATAGGCAGGTGGTGGTAGGTGGTGGTACCTACCCGTGTGGGCTCACAAGACGTCCTGCCATCAGTAACTACGTAAATTATATTTTTTTTGGGTTGATTTTTGTTACCCGATGCTATTCCTTCAACGTGATCATTTGGTAAGTACGTATTTCATTAGAAAAATTGGTACCTGTCTGCGGGATTCGAACACGGACAGACCGTCGCATCGTTTGAGACGAATGCACCTGGCGCCTTATCTTTTAAGCTATGTCAACTCGATATTTTTATAGTATTTCAGCTGCGATGCAAACATGGGCTTAACATGGGCTTCGCCGGGCTTAGCAGGTGGAATAGCTGTTTTTCTAATACTATTAAGACGTCCATCTTTTTCAATGTTTCATCGTGATATTTGGCTCTGTGTATGTATTCGCACAGATGACTTCTTGACAATAGTTGAGTCATAAGTTTATTTACTCTCATCTAAGTTCACAAAGATTCAAAATTATTCAATTCATTATTGTCTGTATTTTCAATTTAGAGTTATGAATTGTGGAATCCAAATATAAGGGAGTAAAATTTATCTTAGAATAAAATAGTAAGGTATGAATTCGCATGTAATTGTACATTAAATTTTCCGAGCCTTGACTAATAAGACCTTTATGCTATCATTCCCATCTGCTGGGGATCAAACTGTATGTATTCGCTCAGATAACATCTTGACAATAGTTGAGTCATAAGTTTATCTATCATTCAAGTTCGTAAAGACTCTTAACAATTATTCAATTCATTATGATTTGTATATTCAATTTAAAGTTATGAATTGTGGAATTCAAATATAAGACAGTAAAATGTATCTTACAATAAAACGGTAAGGTATGAATTCGCATGAAATTGTATATTAAATTTTCCAAGCCTTGACTAATAAGACTATTAACCTTTATGCTATCACTCCCATCTGCTGGGGACCAAACTGAAATTACACTAATTGTCGTTTTTGTAACACTTTTGTGATACAAATCTAGAAAAATATGTGGCTGTTTCAAATTAATTGTAATCATTTAATAAATTTTGTAATCGTGAAAGTGATTTATTAGCTATATTTTCTTGAAATATTTCATGTTAAGGCTAGTTATTGTTCATTTTTAGGGATCTGTAGCTTGATGGAAAAAAATTATAACAATAACTAGAAACAAATCACACACGATCATCCGATCCCAAATTAGGATTCCCTTTGTTATGTGCACTAAAGACTGTCATACATACTTATATATGTTTAAATATATACATACATAGATAATGAACACTCAAGAGCAAACAATCCTGTTCATCACGCGTGCATTCATGTGTGCTCAATGTGGGAATCGAATTCACGACCCTCGGCGCAATATTTGATCTCTTACAACAATAATTAATTACTGTACCACCGAGTCAGTCACAAGAAAGACTTACAGTTTGTACTCTACGACTATATGCTCGTATAAATGTCGCAGATATTATAATAAAAAAGTTTGAGTCTATTAGAACTATGTTTTTATTTTTTTTATTGCTTAGGTGGGTGGATGAGCTCACGGCCCACCTGGTATTAAGCGGTTACTGGAGCCCATAGACATGTACAACGTAACCGGCACCTTCCTTGAGATATAAGTTCTAAGGCTTCAGTATAGTTACAACGGCTGCCCCACCCTTCGAACCGAAACGCATTATTACTTCACGGCAGAAATAGGCGGGGCGGTGGTACCTACCCGTGCGGACTCACAAGAGGTCCTACCACCAGTAATTACGCAAATTATAATTTTGCGGGTTTGATTTTTATTGCACAATGTTATTCCTTCACCGTGGAAGTCAATCGTGAACATTTTCTAAGTACGTATTTCATTAGAAAAATTGGTACCCGCCAGCGGGATTCGAACACCGGTGCATCGCTCGATACGAATGCACCGGACGTCTTATCCTTTAGGCCATGACGACTATGTAAAATTTACTTGAACCGTGTGGGCCTTCTGTGAACTGCTACAGAAATTGTGTATCGAAATTCGAAAAACAAGAAATCGTGAAATTAGATCTCCGATAAACACTTATGATCAGGTGGGCTGTCACACAACAATTACAAAAGAAAAGTATTCTCCTTAAGTAAATTTTAATTCAACACAGTGTTAATAAATACGTTAATGTTAATATTAAATTTTAGCTACAGACTTACGAAAATTACGTTATTGGAGCATAATGGGGCTGCGGGACGGAGCTTAGCGAAAGCTCTCCGGTGTTCATTTTTACTAAGCATCGCCAGCGGTTTTACTTGCCCTAAATTTAATTATTATAAAAATGAAATAGATACACAGAAAAAAGTGTAGCTTATTTTACTCTCCAAGTATGAATAAGATGTCTATTCGCAAAATGTATGTTATTATAGCTGTTGCATGGTGATACTAAGCTTAGGTATTGTCACATTGACATTCTGTTGTTGACAAATGTTTTTCCAGTGTATGTATGATTTGTTTATATCACGTTTTTATTAATTTAGTACGTAGGTATGTTTGTTTGTATGTAATATAGAGTTTTTGAATGTTATTTTCACCGACTTACAAGATTTTTCGGTAAATTTGCACATACATTAAGAACCGATGACAGTACAATTATTTCAATAATATCCTGACCAGTCTCATTAATAGGATAAAAAAGGTGATGTTCTTTTAAGTTTTTAAACTAAATAATATTTATTGTGAAATAAGTTCCGTACATAGTTAGTGGATCATTTGTTACCAGCGACTAAAAAGATCAACTGTGTTCTTAGCTTAGTGCGAGTTTTTTAACCTTCTCGATAACGTAAAAGTTAACTCAAATTTGTTCGCAATTGGAACAGCGCCCTTAGCGACAAACGTTCCAATTCCATACAAATTTGAGTTAACTTTTACGCTATCGAGAACGTTAGAAAACTCGCACTAAGCACACTGATTGTAATGAATGATTTGATGCGAACAGCCCGAGTCATGTAAATGGATACATTATACAATGTTGTTGTGATACAAAGGCACGTCACTCGGCAAAGCGTTCGTGGAGTGGTCTGCGGGAGTCGGAGCTATCGATTTTCCGCAGTGTGAGGGTCGCGGGAGGGGGATCTCAGCTGGCAGCCTTCCCCCGCCCCCTGTAAACATAAACACAGTCCCAGTCTCCGCAGATCGACATCCGCCGAGGTGAAATAACGACACTGAATATTTATGAAGCCCTCGTATCAGGGATTAAGATTCGACTTTTCTAGGTCATCAATTCCAAAAGGTATCCGAGCCGGGACGAATTTACGTTTTCCGTTATTATTTTTGATACAATCTAAAATATTAGAGGGAGCTTCGTTTGGATTTTAGCTTAAGTAGTGTTCCGGGACAAAGCTCTAATCAGTTTAAGCAAGACTTCATTAGTTTCAATTGTAAGCAAATCTTCGAAGTCCATTTTATGGTACTAAAATTCGTAGTATCTATTGGAGCGTTTGTAATATAGATATTGATATAAAATCGTATCATAAGCATAAAGTTTTATGAATCACACGAATAAGCTACATACTCTACATGGAATAGTTTAGAATTTAGAAATAGAGCTCATTAGCATTGGGGCTTGTCTTTACGAGTAACATTCACAAGAATCGATTACCTAAGTTTTATAAATAAAATATCTTCGATAACAGAAAACACATCATATTAATAACATGTTTGAACGAAGATATTTTTATTTTAAATATATTTACCTAGTCTATTTTTTAACAAATTGTTTGATGCATTTAGTTAAAGCTAGTTTTGTTTTTATGGGCGGTTAAACACTAAAGTGATGTTTGTTTGAAATAAAATCATTCGTTACGCAGTACTTCCGTACTTCGTTATTGAAAAACAATACGGTTGAACGATTTATTAAATGAGATATTGTTTGTGCTGTTCTTAAAACCACAGATTCGCGTATGGAAAAACCGACCAAATTTATTTGTATTTAGATTTAGTAATTTTTTCCCTCTCTAAGCACCTGTCATTTTTGTAAATACTTTGACATTGGCAAAATCAATGCCAAAGGCGTTGGAGCCAAATTATCTAAAAGAAGAAGAAATGAGATATATTTACTCACATTTTATTTGATGACGTGTTCAAAAGGATCCAAGTGACATTACAACAAGATTACCCAGTTTTCAAAAATCTAGTTGAAATCTTAATTAAAATGGTATCTTCCTACCGTTCACATCGGAGGCCCGCGGTCACTTGTCCTTTCAGTAGGACTTTAAATAAAAATTAAGGAGTAACGAATCGATAATTATCAGTTCTCGAACAGCTAACAGCTTTTCGAATAATAGACGAACAGACAACTAATAATTAATATCCTCTGATCTAAATTTTTTCTCCAAGTGAAGTCCATAGAAAAATGCATCTTTTTTTTTTATTGCTTAGATGTGTGGACGGGCTCACAGCTCACCTGGTGTTAAGTGGTTACTGGAGCCCATAGATATTTACAATGTAAATGCGCAACCCACCTTGAGATATAAGTTCTAAGGTCTCAGTATAGTTACAACGGCTACCCCATCGTTCAAACCGAAACGCATTACTGCTTCACGGCAGAAATAAGCGGGGTGTTGGTACCTACCCGTGCGGACTCACAAGAGGTCCTACCACCAGTGATTACGCAAATTATAATTTTGCGTGTTTGATTTTTATTATACGATGTTATTCCTTCACCGTGGAAGTCAATCGTGAACATTTGTTTTTTTGTTGAACATTGTCTTTACCCGTGGGTATGTTCTTCTACAATACCAAGTGACGTTACTTTTGGGTATGGACAGTTTATTGAACTGCTCATTATTTTCATTATGAATACCAGAGACCCTGATTTCTCGCGAGCTATTCCATACATTTAGCCGGCGCGAATTTATCCCGAAATTAATTAAGCCATGACGGAATAGCAATAGGATCGTAAATTGGAAATGTTATTTCGATAATGTGAACGTACCGACTGTTTATGAATTATGAGTAGACAGCGTTTATTAATGAAACAGTGCAATCGTGTTCAATATCTTAATGAAAACGTTTCCGGAAATTGCTGTTCGAATGTATTTGCTGTTCTGAAGTTAGTAATTTGTGAGATCGGCTTCAGAAGACTAACGGACAAACTGGATTTAATGTCCCTACTTTTTGAACCAATATACGGTGGAATTACAATTGAAAATGTATATAATCGAAATATTTAGGGGCGAATAATTTTCGACGGAAAACTAATTAGTTAAATTAAAAATTATATAAGCATTTGAGTATAGCTTCAGTTCAGTATATATTTAAAATTCAGAATAACAAAATTGGGATTTTTATAATTGAATGAGTATTTCAACGAAGCGTCACGTCGTTGGAGTGCTTACTGTACAATATTATATTAGTAGACGAGAATGAACACAAACTACTGTAACCGTAGAGAAACAACGTAATAACTGGGGCTTACATAATTTAAGCTAAGTGTTACTGATATGTATCCAATACGTTAGTTAGGAAGCGGACCGAGTCCATAGATATCATAATGCGAATAGTGTTGCCAGAACTTTTTATTATGTTTGTAGGGATGTTGGGCCACCGGATATTCTACCACGGGTTGGAGATATGAGACGATTTTTTAAAATTGTGTAAAGTGGTAACCGGTGCCCATTAACAGCGTTATTGCCGCACCCCACTTTGAGACATGAGTTCTAAGTTTTATGTTAACTTAATTTATATTTTTAAATATTACGATGCGATATGTACAATTTGAAATAATTAGATAATCCCTCCGCGGATTTTCCGACGTCCGATTTTCATACAAAGACAGAGCTTGGAATGGGCAGGGTGAACGGGCGGTATGAGTTGCCTCGCCATCGTCCAAGGGAAGCCGGACCTTTTTTTTTACCGCTGGGGAATCCATTTACGGATATCCGGTCGAGGGGGTAAGAGACAGGGTTATGTTGGACTCCGGTGCCTCTAGAGAAAACGAGGGAGAAGAAGAAGACCGGGGTCCTCTTCTTCTTGCGTCAGCCACGCAAGAGCTACCCCGCTAAACCGACTACCGACTAAGCCCCATCGAAAGGGAAGCCGGTCCTGCGGTCGTCGACGACACAAGCATCGGCCCCCTTGGTCGGGGGTTGTCCGACGCTCCCGCTCAATCGTTATCCATATGCATTCCCATCCATAGATATGTACATTACCAGAATACCCCCCAAGCATAAATCGTCAAATTAAAATGTAATCAAAGTAGACGATTTTTTTGTAATATTTGCCTGTTTTTTTTTTCACTCTACTGCAATTGATAAAAAAATTAAATCTATATTACGTATCGTTTGCCATCAAGTTAATTAAGTCCAAAACCATTTGCGTTTTTGTGAGGCAACGTTGGCAGCAGGAAATTAAATGGCCACTTTAATAGTATTTCCATTAAAACGACGAGTATCGCAATTCAATCACATAACGTATTGTTCGTAAGCTGAAGTACGAAAATTCTAACGTCCAATTTTATTTATCATTGCCTTTTTCAATTAAAACAAGATTCCGGGCGGCTAACACCGAATTCCAATTAAAATCATTTTACTTCAATCTTGTTTAACAACTTAACTAAAAACCAGACTCATTGAAAATAGCCGTGTAAGATGTTATAGTTCATCAATGAATTCATATAACCTTATTATTACGGTATTCACAAGCTTTCAAATTGATATAGAATATTGGATTCGTTTACGTTTGTTCTGTTGTTTTGAGGTTAAATATACTACGTTTTTAAACACTTACAACAACCAGTGAACTATTCAGAACTTAATTTCAATTGCGAGAACCAGAAACAGGTCACCTATAAAATTATCTGATACTAAATAATATTTAAAAAATTACGTCGGAGAGCCTTGAAATGGACGTAGAAATGTAATCTATTAACCTAGTTACGGTTCAGTGGCAATAGTCTATTAAAAAAATTAAATTTAGGCTTTGAAGCCTTTGGCATTGATGCCATCACCAAAATTATCAATATTTCTAATTTTTCAAATTGATCCCATACAAATTGGATTTTTTTATGTAGTCGTCGTGGTATAAAAGATAGGACATCAGGTGTACCTGGTAGGAACCAAACGAGGCGACACTGTGACATGTTCAAATATCGCAGGCAAAAGGCAAATTTTTAAGCTATTGCATAGCTTTTATCGCGGGCCTTGAGCGCGGCGACCGAATCATGAAATTCCGTAACGAAAAAAACCTAACACCCCTCACTCCGCCTACCATGCAGCTCGCGTTCAACACATTCACACGTTGCGCTTGTGTAGTGTTTGTGAATAAGCGCGTGGCGTGACGTCACACTTCATGCGCATCATGAAAAGTCTGCCCATTTCTCTCTCGCGCGGTCTAGCTTATGAGTGTGAAGGGGACAGTTAATGTTCTGCTTTTATTAATGTTTAATATAGCGTGGTCTTGTTTTATTATTGTTTTAATATTAAATTATCATTGTCTATTATCATTGTACATTATAATTACATAAGTAGATAAAAAATGCTATGCAATAGCTTTACCGCGGCAGTTCCCGAGTGCCACACGTTTGTTTTTTAATGAAATACGTATCGTTTATATACTGAGCTGCTTCTACGATGAAGGAACAGCTTCGGGTCATAATAATCAAACCTGCAAAAATTTGGGTAATTATTTCCGTTCCTATTTCTGTCAGGAAACGATTGTGTGTTCTGAATGAAGTCTTGGGACAACCGTTATACTGAAAGATCTGAACGATCTCTGAAAAAACTTCAGCTTGATGTTTCAAGGTGAGCATCAGCATTTACATTATGATTTCGTTTGTCAATGGTTAAGGATGACCGTGAACTTGTTCATCAATTTTGTGCAATAAAAAATACAAAGCTTGTTATGACTTGTGTATCTTTTCCTATTTAGTAAACAGCAATATAATAAATAGAGGATTCAGACATAGGGTATTACATTTGTCAGCACAAAATACTTTGAGATGTACTTTCTTTTTCCGAGCATTGTACAAAATATAATAAAAATAAGATTGGCACCATGTAATCCTACCAAAGTCAAAGTATAGCAAACCGAGGCACATCCCAACTTTGTCCTTGTGCATTTGTGAATAAGGATAAAAATTCTACGAAATCGCATTTAGCACAACATGGAACTAGGAACTAATGGGGTATGTTTTTGTAACATATACACGTTCCCGAAGCAAGTTACTAAAGTTTACGTTGGCCCGATAGTTATTAATGACGATGTGGGTGGGTCCCCTTCGAGAATGTTCGTGAGTCGTATTCTGTTTCTTAACACTTTAATTATGTATACTCCAACTTTGTGATTCCCCTATACAATGCTCAGAACAAAATTGGACGCTATTAGTATTTTTTAAGAACTTAGGGTCGCACAAAGATTTATTGAAATTTCAAACTAGCATTGGTTTAAGCCGTATGGGATAGTTAGATTTACCTTAATGAGTATTTATTGTAGTTTGCACTGCGAAGCAGCTACTCTTGAGTTGTTAGGTCTTCTTCGGAGGCGCTCGGGTAGCTGTTAGCAAATCCCACCCCTCCTGGCTCTGAGCCTTGCGCGCCCACCTGTCCTAGTGAAATTGGAAAGGCCTCCGCGCCACCAGTAATACTTCAATCATAAAAAAAGCTTACACTGCATGTTCTGAAGGTTTTTATAATCGCTGTTCAACTAATAATACCAATGTAATTCTAAATGTAACATTAAACAATTCAAAAGCAAAGTTTGTTCGTATGATTGGCGCGTTGATCTATCTCTATCCTGCTCTTACCTTATCTGACGCTTTTAATTTTTCACGAACATCATAAATTCAGAGCTCTCCTCTGTCAAGCGGTGGAAAAGAATATTAAATTTATATTCGCGTGAAATGTTTAAGATGATCTATTGTACATACGTAGTTGGTACTATAATCACGTATCAGGTTGTTATACTCTCTTGGGGACACCCTGTATATATTATATAATAATGCTATATTGATTTCCGGTTTGATTCTGTATATTGGGATTCGCGGACTGGTAATTTTCCATTCGTCGGCGCCTACCTCTAGTGGATTGATATTTTAATTCGATGAATAGAATTGGAATCTTTGAAATTTTTTATTCTAAAAATCTATATTAGTGTTTGCAGTAAAGAGATTTTTCGGAACTTTTCATTAAATAAAAAAATCTAATAAAGCAGCTGAATTAGATGTTAAAATTTTTAATAAAAGAGTAAACTTTATTTATTTGTTTATAATGAATAGGGGCATGAGAATTATTTTATAGCAAAAATGCCGTTATTTTTGCCAGGCCGGCCCGTATATTTGTTATGTAGACGTTAAAGGAAAACTTCCGACAGATGTATTGTTAAATACAAGCATGAAACAAAAATACGATAACAATTGGCCCACCTGAAAACTTTTTGCTATTGTTGTCATTAATAATACGTGTAGATTGAATTGTTTCAATTGTTCGTATTTTTAGAGCAGGTCCATAGATTTCCCTCCCCCTCTCAGATTCTCTATAACCTCAAAGAAAAAACCTCACTGAAACCTCAGAAAAACTTATTTAACCTTAGGACGGCTTAGGTTTGCTCAGTAAAAAAGTCGATTCTCGTTTGAAGTCTGCAAGCGGAAAAGCTCCAGTTTTATTGCACCTAAAGTTAACCTTTTACTTTCATCCATAATAGTTTCCGATGAAACTGAGCGAGTTTCTTCCGTATTGCAAACTTTGACCGCACAATCTGAAAACTGAACTTTAAAGTTGTACGGATAAACATTAAAACAGTATGGCAAGTTTAATTTTCAAAGTGAATAGCGAACAGATATCCTGAATGGCTTTGTTGTTCTGATTTCTCAGAATGTCACTTTGTTTTTAAGCTTAAAAGCGATCCGAGACGCTGTGATTAAAGTCTAAGAAATTGTGTAGAAGTCCGGCTCTGTTTGGATTAGGTCTTTGCTCTTTTATATTGCTTTGTTCTGTATTTTATTATCTTCTGTGAAGTGGAAACGAACTACAATAAAAGTTATGTTTGGATGAAGATTTTTTTATCAGTTCGTATTTTCTGGTCAAACTTTGGAACGATTTTAGAGACACTAAAACACGAAAGTACTTCATAAATTCCAGCATTTTTGATATGCTATGTTTGGATGAAGATTTTTTTATCAGTTCGTATTTTCTGGTCAAACTTTGGAAGATTTTAGAGGCACTAAAACACGAAAGTACTTCATACATTCCAGCATTTTTGGAACATAAAGAGATTCTTTGAAAGTTTCTTTGATTTTTTTTTAAATAAGATAATTTTAATTACTTCGTCCTCTAAGCTTGTCTTTCTCGATCTTTGTGTCTCAGTTTCTTTGATATTTTAATCGAACTAATTTTACTAAAATTAGTTTTATATTTACCTAAAACTTAATAGAAAATCGTTGAAGTACAATTATGATTTAAATATCAATGTGGGAGATTTTACTTTGCAATGTCTCTTTATGTTATGTTTATGAACCGCCAGACCTGGAAGCGCATTGCCTGGAGGGCGGTTGTCGGGAGCATGGGCGACCTAACAGGTCCTACTGCACATACAGCGTCAACGCGACCACGACCACTCTGACAAGAGTGTCCGACTGAGAAGAAGAAGAAGTCTGTTTATGTGTACCTATGTAATATCAGCTGTCTTGTATCTGCTTATTTACTGGGAAAAAAAATTGGTTGTGACTTTGCTTTTATGACGGCCATAAAAACACCATAATGACTGCAACAATTTTCAGTCAATTTAATTTAATGATTTGTAAATTTTCGTGTTCATCAAAACTTAATTTCTTTTCTTATTTTTATTGAACAGACAGACACAGGTGAAGGAGCTTTTTTTTTATTGCTTAGATGATTACTGGAGCCCATAGACATCTACAACGTAAATGCACCTTGAGATATAAGTTTTAAGACCTCAGTATAGTTACAACGGCCGCCCTACGTTTCAAGCCGAAACGCATTACTGCTTCACATCAAAAATAGGCAGGGTGGTGGTACCTACCCGCGTGGACTCACAAGAGGTCCTACCACCAGTAATAAATCTGGTATTATGTAGTTATCGGAGACTAAAGATATCATATCGTTAATGCCGCCATCGACCTTGAGACATGACTTCTAAGTTTGTTTATTACTTCTCGTAGTCTGGTCTTGCCTCTCGAACCAGAACACGTTATGGGGCAGAAATAATTGCGCTCGGAAATTTTCAGGATTTTATTTATTTTTGTGCTCTAGGTGAGGTAGCTGACTTGGTTGGCCATGTCTTAGTTAGCTTTAACCATTGTTGGCGAGGAAGAGGAAGCAAGCAAGTGGTGTACGAAAGAAATGATTGTTTTATTTTTCCTTCCAAATTATATTTGAAATAACGGCCTTGACAATATACAGGTACACAGGTGTTGTTCGTAAGGTTGCTGCGAGAGAAGTGTCGTTGCGGTTGCAGTATATCTCGTTGACCGATTTCTTTTTTTTCGTAGTTTTGTGCGCATAGACACCACACAAAAAAGAAAACAATCGTTCGACTGTCTCACACATAGAAAATAGATTCATACTTCGTGATGATTATTTATAATTACATTTCTCTAAATTATCAGTTTGGTATACACTATTATTTTACTGATCTGAAAAAAGTATAACATTGTTAAAAAAAAATCATATACCACAAGCACTATCTTTTTGGTATGTATTACTTTGTTGGTGGGGCGAATTGTGAGCCCATAATGGAAGAGACCATCGTCCCGCCTATACCTATTGCATTCAAGAATTAATTGTTAGTCTAGTGATCGACGACTCTGATTTCTATACTACGGCTCCGATTTCTGGTCGGCGTCAGTAACAGTATGTCCAAAAAGTGCTTATCCAATACCGATAACACAAAAGACAAGCTTAACCTGAATGTTAAATGAGAGGATTCACCTCACAACTTAATACCTGTTATTTCCTTATCGGTCTCATTGCTATGCTGGCTCTAGTGTCGTCTGTCCAATCATAGGAAACAAAAAATGACAAGGTTTAAATAAATCAAATTATAATCGAAACAATATGAACTTATTCGAACAAAAACGTTCCACAAAGAGCACCATTTGTTTAACAACAGTAATTCTGTCGAACAAATTTGTTCATTTATATAACGGTCGGATTAAAATCGAGAAGGACAAATATGAATTTAAGGACTGCGCTTTCATCGAACAGGCAACAATGGCTGTTTCGAAAGTTTAATTTAGAGGTTTTCGTTTTTACTTTCTATTACATTTTTCAATTTTCGCCATTGACTCTTCTTTGGCTTTAACAGGTCTTAGTTATAATGAGTTGCGTTTTTTTATTAACGGCTAGTGAAATCATGTGAATTTTTTAAACCTTTTTTCATCATTAATGATATATTTCGACACCTAAACTATAGAGGGTAGAGGTAAGGAGAACCGTCTCATATGGAAGAAGCTTAAAAGAGTGTCCCACTTTCAGCACTAAATAACAGGTCAAAAATCCTCCAGAATGGCGCTAGCATATGCATATGAATTGAGCAGTTGTTAAATGATTGAAGTATGCTGAGTTAGAAAATTTAATATATTTAATGACTAGAGTAGTTAGTGACAGTGTAATATACAAGACTTCACATGTTTACGTAGCCTAAGCTAATTTCGTCAATTTAACCTAAAATTATTGCTGTGGTAAAACGTGGAGACATCGATTGCATTTTCTTATTAGCTTTAAACAAAATTCTCTATCGTATTCTAATAACTTTCAGCGCCTTTTTTAAAATATACCCAGTTGCTACTGTAGCGCCACCATTCTAAGGCGCCACCCTTATTTAGCAGATTATAACGGACATTTTTTGACGCACAGAGACGTTCTAAAATTAACCTAAGCATAAACCAGTGTTTATTTGTTGAAGTAAAATCTAATTATTTGGTATTACCCACATTAGAAAATACTGGGCAAACATTATATTTTGTAGTTCTAGCTCTGGTTAGTGAAATCCGGTCTAGATTTATTTATTTGATTTCTCGCCTTTTCGTCCATAGTATGTAAGTCATATGTCATTATAATAAAATAAAATCCTAACTCTCAACGAGTTCATTAATTTAAAGTACTTGTGGTTCGGGTACAACGACCGAATCGATTTCATGTTTTTCAACCTTGAATCAAGCTAGTTGAGTTTTGCTTAATTTTTCACGTACGTGTGATATATTGTGATCAAAATCGGAGGAAAATGATCAAGATACTTTTTCTACGAATATAGTGACCGTACAGTTATCGGCAATGCTATTATTTTTCCTGGGTCTAAATAGACATTTGGGCTACCTCTGTGTTCTTTGGTGTAGGTTCAAGGGGAGTATGAGTTCTAAGGTATTGTTTGAAATTATTTTGCCTTTCTCTTTTTATCTTCATTTGACCACCTATCACTAGAGTCGAGTTAATCTCTATTTGATTGATGTGCTACTAGCCACTAAAGTGTCTCGTTTTCGTCATTTTTCTATCTTTCGGCTCTGGAACGAACTCCCCTCTTATAGTATTCTCCTAGTACCCAAGGCAGACAGCGGCAATGCTAGTTTTCATGAGCAACGGAATCGTTAACTACTTTTTTTTATGATTGAAAGATTACTGGTGGCTCGGAGTCCTTTCCAGTTTCACCAGGACAGGTGGGCGAGCAAAGGCTCAGTCAGGAGGGGTAGGATTTGCTAACAACTGCCCGAGCGACTCCGAAGGAGACCTAACAACTCAAGAGCAATTGCTTCGCGAATGAATCTACTACCGTATCGGAATCGCAAACCACTGAGAAGATCCGGCGAGAAACTCAGCGGGCTGACGCATGGGTTAGGTTGCACGTCGACCTCTTTGTCGAGTTCGATGAGTACGGTTACCGGGGTTCTCCAGCTTGCTCCTAGTATTAGAGCTGAAGGTATCTAATGCAAGCGTTAACTAGTAGACCGGCAGTCGATATATCAGCTTATTAAAGCAATAAAATTCAAATAATAAAAGCCCGTTTAATTTTGTCTTCGTAGTTTTATTCATACAGTTAAAGGTAATTTTTTCGTTCGTAAGGGCGGGAGGTCGTAGATAAAGCCTGTTAGGTACGTGAGTGGGGACGCCCAAACGTTAGATTGGAGGGACGTTCGGCTCCACAAATCTTGTTACTAACATTGTCAAGGACAGCCCCTGTCTTGCCGTTTCCCGAAGCGACTACAATGAACCAACAAAGTTAGGAACTAAATTATTGCCAAATAAAACGGGAACTTTTTTTGTTAGAACTAGTGATTTTCATGGAAAGAAAATGAGATTTTCCAACATTAACGATATGTATGGACGATGGACATTGTACTGTTGAAAGAACATTTTTTTTCTAGTTTTTAAGATAAACGAATACAGATCAGTGACAGATTAAAACTATACAATATTGTCTCGTTTAAATCTAGATTTTTATTAATAAAAACTAGGTTTTTACTAACTGATCCCTTTACGATATCTAGAAATAAAATGAAAAATTATAATTTGCATAATTACTGGTGATAGGACCTCTTGTGAGTCCGCACGGGTAGGTACCACCGCCCCGCCTATTTCTGCCGTGAAGCAGTAATGCGTTTCGGTTTGAAGGGTGGGGCAGCCGTTGTGACTATACTGAGACCTTAGAACTATATCTCAAGGTGTGTGGCGCATTTACGTTGTAGATGTCTATGGGCTCCAGTAACTACTTAACACCAGGTGGGCTGTGAGCTCGTCCACACATCCAAGCAATTAAAAAAAAAACATACATAAATCGAGACAAACATAATAGCGTGTTTGAGTCAGTTCTAGAGGTATCGTAAATATTAAAACGCGATCCCCGGTAAGTTACCGGCTCGGATCATTACTTTCTTGTAAAAGTTACGCTGTCTTGTATTCGTTGGGATTTCTTTTACGTTTCTCCTTCTTACATGTTTTGTTTACGGCGATTTACAACGTTTTATATTTAGATGTTTTTCGAGTTCTTTATTTAGCGGTAATTGCTGTACAAAATATTCGCTGACACCAGTCTGATTTGGAGACTTGGATATCGTGTATCAAGGTGAACGACAGCTTTCAGACTTTTTTTTATTGTTAGATGGGTGGATGAGCTCACAGCCCACCTGGTGTTAAGTGGTTACTGGAGCCCATAGACATCTATAACGTAAATACGCCACCCACCTTGAGATATAAGTTCTAAGGTCTCAAGTATAGTTACAACGGCTGCCGCACCCTTCAAACCGAAGCGCATTACTGTTTCACGGCAGAAATAGGCAGTGGTACCTACCCGTGCGGACTCACAAGAGGTCCTACCACCAGCAATTACGCAAATTATAATTTTGCGAGTTTGATTTTTATTAGACGATGTTATTAATTAATCGTGGAAAAATTGGTACCGGCCTGGGATTCGAACACCGATGCATCGCTCAACACGAATGCACCGGACGTCTTATCCTTTAGGCCACGACGACAATCAGATTGTGATCTCTCATGAGCTCTGGTGACCGTTTAACATGTGTTGGGCTCCAAGCATGTTTGTGAAACGCAGCAACGAAAAACTCACACCATACTTTACTGTTACTGTTATATCCATTTAAGTAATTTATTTATTTGTTTGGGCTTCTCAATTTTGGTTAAAAACATAATTTAAAGCACATTTGCGGCTTAAGCTCGTGTTTATTACTTTCAGTTAATTATTTCCGACGTTTGTAATACTTTATTGTTTTCGTAGTCGCGAAAGGCTAATAGATATTATTCGTTGACATTTGAATATTGTGTTTCATTTAATCGTAAAGAGCAATTATTTTTTATACAACAGATATGTTATCTTCATAGTAACTGACTCTTCAAATCTGATCGCGCCATACATACCTACCGATATAGTGCACACACATGTTGACAAGTAGCATTAACGAAAAGTACAAAAGATGGCATAAGCGCGTGAGTAAAAAAGATAGCTATAATTGGAACGATTGCACTTGTTATATTATTATTGCATTTGTTTAGACGCGACTAAAGACGAAAAGTCCCAATTGGCCTGTTTTCGAGTCTTCACTTGACGTGCGCTTGAAACATATCTGCTTCTTTTTACATATAAAATATCATTGGTAAAGAGAGTATTAATTACATCTACCATTCACGGAAACTGAATAAAATACTAGATTAAAGACCTTACGAACACACTCCACTGCCGTATGTGCGTATTTTAATTTTTAATCAGCTTACATTCTTGTAGCAGTTAATTTAGTAATTATGACCTGATCGTTCAATTTGTTGTACTAATGTCATGATATTATAGACTGAAAAACAAAAAAAAAACTGTCACAATTTTGGATATCACAGTTTTGCTAAAGAAAAATGCTCTTTGATCCAGTATTCATTGATTTATTGTTTGACCTAGAAACATAAATATAGCCTTTGTATATTTTGATATTATGCGTCTTTGTTTCAGTAAGTCTGTTAGGTGTCGATTTTATTTTGAAATCTGTTTAATATTAAACAAGACTAGGCTCTTATCGTTCTCGTTGGTAAAATATGTCTTCGACATTTGAGTTTTTTCTTTTTCTTCTTATATTCCTTTCCCGAGATAAAATATATTTAACTGCCTTTAGCAAAACGTAGATTTATTTGTCACAAAATATCGGGAAACGTATTATTGGAACGAAGTTCCTTATCGCGCGTTGTGAAAGGGGGCTAGACGGAAAAAATTCTTACGAAAAGTTGTCACGACACTTTTTAGATCCGTCATTCTGACCAATCAACGTGTAGGCGCTTATCGCGTGACATTGCTCGTATCCGATTGGTCCGCGTAATAAGTACAGTTTCTCGAGATAGCGTTTCAACAATAGTAATTTAGTTCATAGTATTGTTTTTTTTTTCTTCGCAATGCCGTAATTTATTATTATAACTTAAAAAAAAAATTACAATTCCTTCGCTAATTAATCGAAAGGAACTTCGTTCCATCCGGGTGTCCCTTGACACCTCTGAAGTTTTTTTATATTATATCAGTCTATAACTCCGATATTTGTTTACATTTATAAGTAAGTGACATACATTTGTGTTATTACATGGGCATAGCGCATGTCAGAGTGCCATAAATTTAAATATTTTTTGACATAACTAGAACTATTACTATTTAATCCAGCGTTGATTGTATTCATTTTATTATTCACAACGTTTCGAGTACTTGACCTTAGGTATTTATTACGAAAACTGTAAAAGCAGCAGTGGTAGGACCACTTGTGAGTCCGCGCGGGTAGGTACCACCGCCCTGCTTAGTTCTGCCGTGAAGCAGTAATGCGTTTCGGTTTGAAGGGTGGGGCAGCCGTTGTAACTATATTGAGATCTTAGAACTTATATCTCACGGTGGGTGGCGCATTTACGTTGTATATTATCAACAACAAAAAAACTACACAGTTTTCGTTATTACAATATTTCATTTAAAATGAACGAAACAAAGTTGAATTTTAATGTCTACATCACTCTTTGTTTAAGTTACATCACTACATAGTATAAAACGAAGTCGCTTTCTCTGTCCCTATATCTGTATGCTTAAATCTTTAAAACTGCGCAACGGATTTTGATGCGGTTTTTTTAGTAGATAGAGTTATTGAAGAGCAAGGTTTATATGTATAATAACATCCATTAAATAGTGGAGAAATCAATAACAAATTACAGTTTCCGAAGCGAAGCGAGGGCGGGTCGCTAGTATTGTATATTTCAAATGCTAACATATTCACTTACAACGACAAAAGTTGTTCGCTTCAACAAAAAATGATACGGCTCTTATGAGCCCGAACAATACGACTGTGTGAGAAAGGTCCATTTTGTTTGTAAATGTAATTGTCGTTATTTATTCAGTACCGAGACTCTTCCCGGAAAACTTTACCTAGTCAGAGGCTGGATAAAAATTTCAAAGATGAAACAACTCGTACATAATTTCAGAGCAATCTGGTGGATTGAATGCGCGCGTTTTTTTTCTTTTATCCATCCATCCGTCCGAAGTTTCGATAACTGAATGACAATAATTCCCATCGAACGCGAGAACGAATTTTAATTAGAACTGTCATGCTGTCACTTTGATTCGAGTATGGAGTGTGCGAATAATGAAACGTCACAATTGATATGTCGATATTTAATTTGAAAGCATCTTCGAATTGTGATTAAAAAAGCACTGAAAGATTGTTTTGACAAGATAGATCGAGTATACTTTTGATTGTTTCCCTGTAATTTTAATATGAAAAATGAGATAGCCTTTTTTTTTAAGTTTATTCGTAAGGCCTTTAATCTAGTATTTTATTCGGTTCCCGTGAGTCATAGATGTAATTAATACTGCTTTTACGATTAAATTAAGTACGCGAAAAAAATATATAGCCTAGCCGTTGTTTACCTAAGCCGAGGTAACTGCCCGTAACAGATTATCATCATACGAGCTCATTTGTTTTGTAGGTAAATAAAAAAAAACACAGCCACACCTTATTTATATGCCAGCAAGAGATATTTATTACCCACGGCCTAAAAATACATGAGAGCGAGTGGATTCGTCACTTGAATGTTCGTCACAAATTGTATGCTGCAACTGATAAATGCAAGCCTTATAAATCAATGTAGCTTTTCATTAAATAAATAAATATTTACTAACAATCACGTCACGTTAACTGGTCCCGTGATAAGTTCGTAAAGAACTTGTGTTACAGGTACCAGATAACGGAAATAAATGTAAGATTTTTATTATACACATACATATATATAATATACATTCATAACCCTGGAAAAGTCATTTATATTTATCATAAAAATATTTTCCCTTGGCGGGATTCGAACCCGCGACCCCCTTATGTAGGAATCATGTCACTTACCACTACACCAGACGGCCGTTATTAAAATGACAAAGACGCCTTTAAATCTTCTTCATTCATATCATTCTTCTTATCAGCTATATGCTGAAGCTTGTCTCTTCGCATCATAGTATGACATTAACAAATTTTGTCAACGGTTTTGAAAGAACACAATTTTGTGTTGTTGTGGCCGGCACGTTCTTCTGGAAATTGTATGTCAACAATAACAAGCTCGTTAAAATGACACGATGGCTCCATAGTAGACAATCAAAGTTCATAGCGAACTCAGAGCAACTTTTCCGACTAATTAGTTACTTGATTTTTAATTTATCAACGAGAATGGAATGGTTCAGTTGATTTTTCAGATTTATACACTAGTTATTGTTTGTTACAATAGAAACTAATTCGTGTAATTAAATCGCAGAGTGAAAAAAGTCATGAAAATAGTAAAAAGAAAGTCTATGGTCTCTTTAATCAAGAAATCCTATGGTTAAATTTATAAAAAATTGTCTTTTTTTTTATTGCCTTTGTAGGCAGACGAGCGTACGGCCCACCTGATGGTAAGTGGTAATTCCAGGAGCAGAGCCAAGCCGCTGCCTACCGCAAATAGATATTGTAAATAGTAAGCAAAACATTCAAAGTAATAAAATATAGTACTAGAAAGTGAAGTTAAGTATTTGTTATTTTTTGTAGGTACATAGATAATATAATCTGTAGATATGATTTCTCCCATGTGAGATGATTTCACAAGGAATCATATTTCTCGGTGAATAATTTTGCCTTTTGAAAGTAACGACGAGTGATAACTTCATTTCAGAATATTAGCTCCCATGTAACAGATTTGGGAAAACTTCGAAGTGTTACGACCAAGTTTCACCTCTAGGACCAAAGGCTGTTCAAGGAAAATCCTGCTTTATATTCTGAAGAAAGGTCAGACATCAAATTTCGTAAAGAAAATACTTTGTCAGAGTTTTTCTAAAGGATTTTTTTCACGCGATTTGAAGTGTACTTGATAAAATTTTAACTCGACTAAAGAATAAGGTAGCGATAGAATTTTGAAACACCTAATTTTGTTCAGAATCTGTTTTTTTTTTTGTTGAAGGCGTGAGGAATTTTTTTATTATATTAGCACAAAAAATGTATTAGGCGTTGATTCAGAGAAGGAATGAAAATAAAGTTAACTTAAAACTTGTTTTCTAGATCCAGACGAAAGCGACCCACCTGGGCTTAATTTGTTTCCGAAAGACTTATACGTATATATAATTTACGTTTCAATAGAATTGTGTAACGGTAGTGTCAACCTTCGAACTCATGACTGCTTAGAAAGAGAAACAGGCAGAGTATATGCATGGATTCTTCATAAGCTAAATCATTAAATACGAAAACTTATTATTTTTGAGTGATTGATTTTTTGGCCACTTTATTTGACTCAAAACTCTAAAAAACACGGTAAACCAAGTACTAAACTAGGTAAAACTAAATTAAGTATGTTATATGCGTTTTACGAAAGATTTAAACTCTCGTCATTTAGTAAAAACTTCACCAATCCAATTTGGGCTTTACAGCTTTGTTCAACATTTCTTATGTTTTCACACGAAAATGTACATATATACGAGATACTATTCAAGTTGCATAACATTTCAGTGGATTGCGTTGCCAAGACAAAACCGCTGTGCTATCCTTATGACGCCCATATAAATGGAAATTGTTGCGATTTAAGTTCTCCGGACTCTAGTATCGCGAACTGCTTTCGGAAATGACAGACGAGACAGCTAAGCGTGTCTCTGGAGCTTCATTTTCATTGCTTGTTTCTGTTCATTACGTTTCCTTAATACTGGATTCATGTTTGGATTAACTATTTGAATTATTTTATTTATTTATTCAACTGTATGCACAAAGTTTAAGATTTCATACCTACGTTATTATCTATCAGTAAACTAAGGATACAGTTTTAATGGCATTAATGATAAATTGTTTAATTCGTTAATCGATAAATGGTGCGGAAGTTTTTTTGAAGTTGTGGTCAACCATCATTTGCATGAATGATATTCAATTGTGAAATTATGGGGATAATTTTATAATTAATTAACGACTATATTCGGAAAAACAAACTTGTTATTGTATATCGACTGATTCACTCTTAAAATCGAAACAAATGCAACGTTATAGAAACGGGTAAGAAATTGGTATTATTGCTTGTGGAAGCTCACCATACACTTTTTGTGAGTATTTAAATTAGTTTAGTATTTATTTAGAATAACAACAAGTCCGTCCTTGTCGTTGCTGCTGTCTATCAGATAAAGCCCCCTACACTGCATCGCCCGATAGGACATAGCGGAATTTTTTCCAAATCTTGTTCACTAATCACTACATAGTATAAAACAAAGTCGCTTTCTCTGTCCCTATGTACGCTTAAATCTTTAAAACTACGCAACAGATTTTGATGCGGTTTTTTTAATAGATAGAGTGATTGAAGACGAAGGTTTATATGTATAATAACATCCATTAAATAGTGGAGAAATAAATAATAAATTACAGTTTCCGAAGCGAAGCGAGGGCGGGTCGCTAGTACTTAATGTAGCAGAAATATTTTAATACTCCAATTTAAATGCTCGGACTTTGGTTGGAAACAAGGCATGGCGGAGCAGCGTCGCGACACACAAAGTTCGCGATGGGTTGGATGACAATTTCGCAAGTGCATTGAGCTCGGTTGTTCTGCTCGAGTTTGTACCGCATTATTTATTGTTTTGAATTTTAATAACACGGAAATGAAACCATAAATACTTGAATGAAGATCTATGTTCTCTGAAATAAGGACTGTGTTTTTAGGTTGAGCTAGATTGTATTTAGCGCACTGATTTGTTATTGTTTGTGATCTTGTAGAGAAGCACATTATTTTGAGTATTTTATTTACGAATGTATGAATTAGATCAAGTTTTTGAATAAGTCGTTCTCGCGTAATCATTTTTGCATTAAATTTATGAAATTTTAATAGATATTGTAGCCGCATTAAACTTTCGAAATGAAATTTCCGGGTTGCAGTAAACAATGCCTAGGAGCTCGAACTTTTTTATTTTTCTTTTATTACCTTTGTAGGTATACAAGTATACCGCTCATCTGATGGTGACTGGTTACCGTCACTCATGGACGTCAGCTATATCAGGGGCAGAGCCAAGTCGGAGCCTATCGCTAAGTAGGTAGTAAAGGTACTCTCCGCAGACCTCGTTTGAAGAAAGATATGACAGTGTTCGGAAAACGCCGTAGAGGTGTTACTTGTCTAATAATGAGAACAATACAAATCTAAGTGACTATGGAAACTGTAAAGTCAGTATTTGAAATTAAAAAAAATACCATCGCGTTCTCATCGAACTTCCCGATCGTTCGTATTATCTATTACTATCCCAATCAAGAGGCTAAGGAACTTACTTCTGATTTAGAAATTAACTAGATGATGACCGAGCTTTGTTCCATTTTTTTTTATAACGCCATCTTGTTGTGTCTTTAAAGCGGTTAGTTGCCCTCAATTAAGAAAAATAGTATTATTATTCGCCAATAGATGTCGGGAAGAGTTGATTATTGAAAACACGAATAAAATAACATTTTCTGAAAATAAATCGTAGTTAGATCGATTTATCGCCCCCGAAATTCCGTGTATACTAAATTTTATGAAAATCGTTGGAGCCGTTTCCGAGATTCAGATTATATATATATTAATATACAAGAACTGCTCGTTTAAAGGTATAAGATAAAATACCTTTATGAAGCAACCGCATGCTGATAAAAACCACACGCTTGTCTGTCAGCGTTAAGTAATAAAAATATATCGAACTGTAATCACAGTGGGGTACTTCAATAAGCTAAGTGAAAAAGAAATGAAATCAAACATTTTGTCACGTTAAAAAGTTTAATATTTCTTTTAATTTACTACATTACTTTAAGTAATGATTGTGTTGAGGGGTTAAAAAGTGTTCCGTGTTAAGGACCTTGTACCACTGAAATTGAGATGGCAATATTATGTCTATTTCAGGTGTACAGTAAAAGTTATCTAGCGGTACCTGTGGACTCACCTAATTGCTTAAGACTAGCAGAGTAAACCAAAGTCACGCCTTGTTGTTAAGCGAATTATAAAAAAAACAATTTAGGTATACAGTATTTTGGTACTCCCGTCTTAAATTAGGAGTTGGATACTTACTTCAGTTAAATGTGGGCAGTGGGACCAGTCCCAGTCAGCTCAATCAATGAATTCCGTTTTGCTTAATAACAATGAAAAACAACGAATAAAAGAAGTTGACAGGCTTTTTATAAAACTTAAGCTACCGCAAACTTACTAACATACCATTGAAACTCGAAAATTCACTAGGTACGTCGCTTATTTTACAGCGGTGTAAGATAAATTCGTGACGGTCGTAAGAGTCTCATTTACATTGTGAACAGTTTATGTACTTTGTCCAAGGCCCAGAGTCCCTCGGGCCCCCATTTGCATGGTATAACAATTAGTTTTTACAAGTTCACTAATTTTCTCTGTAAAGACAAATTGGAGGATTGTGCCGTTCAAAATATTCGAGAGCACATTGAGTGTTTGTTTTGAGTGGACATTTCATCTTTTTATCTATGGCGTTTCCTGAACGTTTCAAGATGTTTTGCTGTAAGCCTAGATGAATTAGAGATACATGAGTCGACTAGTATCAAAGCCGGCAATGTGACTTTTGGACAATTATTGGTAAATCAGAAAAACGAATTATTGACTTTGTATTCCATTGGCAGCCACAAAACTCTTCTGAACGACATCTTAGATAAATAACAGGTTAAGTATTAACCTTTATTTAATGCAGGTTTTGAACCGTATTCTTTGAAGGAGACGATTATATTCAAATCAATCTGTATTGACATATCAATAACATTTTCTTGTTCAAATGCACAGATTGCCACCTTTGATAATAGACGACTCACATATTAGATTGCCTCGTATTGTGATAGGTGAAAGCGGCTACAGTTTAACGAAACCCGGGTACGGATATTTATCGAAGTTAGTAATGTCTGTATTAAAGATATTGGGTAATAGTAGTCAGGGAATCGTTGCTGTTGATCTTGCTGAGCTTTGGTAGACAACCATTCAAAATTATTTAAAAATCAATTTCAGTCGTTATTGAGAATTCATTCGGACTTTTTCGCGGGAACGCGAAGAGTGAAGTTGTATGATTTGTTTTATTTTGTCTATTTAGTGTTTTTTCAGGTTTAAATGAGTAATAACGGTGGTTTATTAACTGTTTAATATCTGTGAAAGTGCACAAATGTGGGAGAATGAAACGAAGTCGCTGGACGTAGCTTCTGGGAATCCTCCAAAAAGTCCACTGAAAAAGTCTCAGTAAATAACCACCATTTTACTAAGAATATGTTTCATCCTATGTCATTTCATTTCATTTCATTTAATTGGATGCGGAAGGCGGCGGAACGCATTATGTGGAAGGCATTGGGGAAGGCCTATGTCCAGCAGTGGGCAGACGAAGGCTGGTGATGATGATGATGATGATGTATCTCAGTTGATTAATTTGGGTTTCCTTCGTGTTTTATTATTCAAAACTGTAAATAATTAAACGGCGAATTATAAAAATCTTATTACTTGACGCTGGCTAATGAACAAACCGTGCTGGAGCTAAGATATAAAGAAGAAGAAGAGAATTCATTCACTGGCGTTAATTTAAAAACATATTGGTGCATTTTTTCATTGTTATACGACTAATAGTCTCACAGTCTCAAAGGTAAAACTTAATTAAGTGAAAGACTTGGTTATTTTGGTTATATGTATATACCATTGCGATAGCGTGGACGAAGATTACGCTTAGACCTTCTTCACCAGCTTACGTATTGTCTAAGCTGCATTTAAATATTTAATATAAAAAACATTTTCAAATACATAAATATGAAGCAATATTTGTAGTTGTAAACAAGGTGCGTGGCGAATTTACGTTGTGGATGTCTATGGGCTCCAGTAACCACTTAACACCAGGTGGGCTGTGAGCTCGTCCATCCATCTAAGCAACGAAAAAAAAACACAGACCTCTTTGCCCTAACGTTTGTTCTACAGCTATCCGTTTATGATATTTCAGATATTTAGCCTCCATTTTTTTTTTTTTATAACTTCATATACTAGAAAGTACAAAGGCGGACTTAATACATAAACATATAAGTATGATGAAATTGTATATACATATACTCCGAAACTGGTGTTTAATTTACGGAAAAGAAAACCGAAACTGGTGTTTAATTCACGGAAAAGATAAGATTCATCTTTTATAGGGAATCGAAAGGTAAACGTAATTAGAGTAGCTTCCATACAAAATAGATATTAAAGGATCTGTTAACATATCGAAAAGGTTTTATTTAATTTAATCTCAGTTAATTATGTTATGTCGATTAGGGATTAATCACATGTTTTGAATGAATTCAATGGTTTCTTCCTGTATTCTTGTAAGTTACGTATTTCATGAACTTCGAAAAAAAGTAAATAGTCTCTCACTCTATACTTAAAATTAGTATTCTATACTAATATTATAAAGAGGAAAGATTTGTTTGTTTGTTTGTTTCGAATAGGCTCCGAAACTACTGGACCGATTTGAAAAATTCTTTTTCCATTAGATGCCGACATTAGCCCTGATGAACATAGGCTACTTTTTTTAAAAAATTTTTTTTTTGTTTCATGTGTGTTTTAATGTTTCCGAAGCGAAGCGAGGGCGGGTCGCTAGTAATTAATAATGTAGTGCGTGATGTCTTTTAAGTAATCTTGACAAATTCGGAATGCAGCTTAATCACTGGGAATAATTGACAAGAAGGTTTGTATTACCGAATGTAGGATTGAACGACGCTTCCAAAGTTACTGCGCAGTGTGACCATACCGAGTTCTACAGTATTTTTGTTACATTGCGCTTTTTTATTTTTTATTTTTTTTATTGCTTAGATGGGTGGACGAGCTCGCAGCCCACCTGGTGTTAAGTGGTTACTGGAGCCCATAGGCATCCACAGCTAAGTTCTAAGGTTTCAGTATAGTTACAACGGCTGCTCATCTCTTCAAACCGAAACGCATTACTGGTTCACGGCAGAAATAGGAAGGGTGATGGTACCTGCCCGTGCGGACTCACAAGAGGTCCTACCAGCAGTAAAGCTGTTTACTGGTGGTAGGACCTCGGTTTTATTATTATCTATTTCCTATCCGCTTTGAAATATCAGGTCGAAGCCTTCATTTTTTCTGCACAACGGTCTCATCCATCAAACCGGGACACAAAAATGCTTTGCGGTAAAAACAAGCAGGATGGCAGTAATTATCCACACATACCTCTTGATGAGACCTCAGATGTTCTACAGCTATCCGTTTATGGTATTTCAGATATTTATACTCCGTATTTGTATCGCCTACTCTTAATTTATAAACTTATTCAATAATAACCTCCTTTTAGTCACTAAAAACAATTTTATATGTGACGAAGCGCACCGCGTAATTGTCAGTAGGGTTCTAGATAAACCGTTTTGTTAGGCGCCTTCAGCAAAAGGTACATACAAAATGTAGAATTTAGGTCGCTACCTGCCACTAAGGTCGTCGAAGGACGGCCGCCCTTTGGAATGGCTAGGCTTATTCGTTCTAAATCGAAATTTTATAGTTGACTTAAAACAAAAAGGTAGACTAATGTATCACCAAAAACATTGTTATAATTGTTTTTTTTTTTCAAACTAACAAGAATGGCATTTATTTTGTTTCTGTTCTAATTACGGCGCCAAGGTGGATAGTTCAGGAATCAATCGATGCTAAGTACGGTTTGAAGTGTATTAAAAATAATCGCGAATTTCAAAGGGAACGAATTATGGTTTTGGGATAGAAATTGTGTAATCGTGCCTACCAGTATTGACTCAGAGCAATTAGATGGGGAGACACAGACAAGTAAATAGAAGAAAAAAAACTTAGCTATAATTCTTGTTGATATTTTTTTGCCTAATCAATTTAATTAAAAATGAGGTCAAAACAAAATATAGGTCGTGAGTTCACCAAATGTAGATTAATTCAAATTCAGAATTCTTGTCCTGATTACGTAATTAAGTTAATATTAAATAAAATTGATTTATATCTGTTTTTTTGGGTTAAATAATATTTAATCATTAAATAGAAATATGTACATATATATTACATATTAGTATTAGTAGCCTAATCTTGCGTTTCGATGTATTTATAATCAGTTGGAACGAAATCAGCGTAGGTTCAATCTCACGAGAAGTACTGCTTATATTTCTGGGTCGGGGACCTAAGTACCGATTACCTTCTATTTTACTGCATACAGAGAAGGAATGAAATTACCTATAGTCTGAATGGCACGAAAGCCAAGCTTAGAGCGTTTAAGCCGACGCAGATATAATACCTACCCGCGCGGACTCACTACCGGTCCTACCACTAGTAAAAATTACAATGAATTTCCATAGCACATTTTTGATATGATGAGCTCTGGAATATGTTCCCTTACTCCTCTTAAGGCTCACATTATGCTTTTGTATTAATAAAAACGATTGTCTTACCTGGTATACCAATCATCTAAGTACAATTCGTTTACCATTGAATCGTTTTCAATGCGTTACAAATTGATATTTCGGTTTCGTTTATATTATACTAGCGACCCGCCCTCGCTTCGCTTCGGAAACTGTAATTTATTATTGATTTCTCCACTATTTAATGGATTATTATACATATAAACCTTTTTCTTCAATCACTCTGTGGCGGGTAGCCATCATACAACGCAAGATAATTGACAGATGCCTGAATCTCGCTTACGACATTTTCAAGATAAGCTTGCATATATACAAGTTCCGAACAACAACATTTGGACCGTCGGTCTACCGAGCAATATCACCCGCTCGGTGGAAGATCTTCCCTTTGTCGTATATCTCTCCAACTATTAAAAAAAACCGCATCAAAATCCGTTGCGTAGTTTTAAAGATTTAAGCATACATAGAGATATAGGGTCAGAGAAAGCGACTTTGTTTTATACTATGTAGTGATGAGTGACAGGCGACAACGACAAGCCAACTGCGTAAGGTAACATCAACTTTCTCATCAACTCATGTTCGAAGGCTCTTATTGAAAAACTTGCTTGTGTAAGTGTCGGTCGTTTCTGGGTCGGGGGATCTTTAGCGTAACTTTTGAAACGACAAACTTTTCCTTTGTGATTTAGATGGAAGGCTGTTGACTTACACTTTAAAAGGCAGGAAATTGTGCTGGGGCAGACGCTGGTGAGTTTTGAAATGTTTTTTTTTTTTGCTCATTTGAGCTCGTGCATTACTTGATGTTTTTTTTTGTTTAGCCTTAGAGATAAAAGCCCTCCTGGTGTTAAGTGGTTAGTGGAGCTCATAGTACATACAACTTAAATGTGCCCACCCACCTTGAGATATAAGTTCTAAGGTCTCAGTATAGTTACAGCGGCTGCCCCACCCTTCAAACCGAAACGATTTACTGTTTCACGGCAGAAATAAGCAGGATGGTGGTACCTACCCGTGCGGACTCACATTACCCATGGAATTGCTGACTTCCATGAGTGACGGTAACCACTCACCATTAGGTGGGTCGTATGCTTGTCTGTCTACAAGGGCAAATAAAAAACCTGAAGCCCAATATATAAGTCAAACCTGGATAAGCGAGAGTTCAAGAGAGCACAATCTCATTCTCGCTTATAGAGGTTTCTCACTAACCCGAGTTTCTCGCTAGTGCACACTGATTTCATTTCGCGATTTTCCGGATTCAAACGCATTCACTATTTTAAGTTTACATAGGCGGCACTGAAAATTTCGGGAATTAACGAAGTGACACAACATTACTATTTAAAAATGTATTTATTGCTTTTCGAAGTATTCTCCGCGAAATTTGACACATTTTTCCATACGATGGAACCAATCATTAAAGCAACCATTCCATTCGGAAGTTGGGGTCTCCAAAATGGCCGTTTTGTAGGCGTCCACAGCTTCTTCAGGTGATGAAAATCTCTGTCCACGCAATTTATTCTTTATTTTAGGGAAAGTATAGAAATCATTAGGGCTTAGGTCGGGGCTGTACGGCGGATGGTCTAATAATTATATGTTTTCTTGCTCTAAAAACTCTTTTGTTCTGTGCGCGGTGTGAGAACTCGCATTGTCGTGATGGAGAATGATGCGGCGGTTGCAGTTCTCTTTACGGAGTTCAGAAACGACCTGTGGCAAACAAATGCTAGCATACCATTCTGCATTAACCGTTCTTTGTCCCTCAAGAGGAATAGTCGTAACATGGCCGGTTTTGGAGACAAACGTGGCCACCATTTTTTTTGCAACACTCCGTGCACGAACAATTTTTGTTGGCTTTAACTCATTTTCGAACACCCAAACTCGTGACTGGTTTTTTGTTTCGGGTTCGTACGCGCATATCCAGGATTCGTCACCTGATACAATGTTGTATACAGCATTTGATGATCCTGCGTGGAATCTTTCGAGAGTTTTGACGCACCAAGTAACGCGAGCTGCTTTTTGCTCTTCACAGAGCGAATGCGGTAATCATCGGGAAAACAACTTTTTTACACCTAATTGTTCATGCAAGATTATTTGTATTTGACTCATGCCAATGTCTAAAGTTGCCTGAATTTCGCGGTACGTCACATGTCGATCTTCCTCAATCAGTTTACGTACAGCATCAACGTTTTCTTGGGTGACTGCAGTTTTTGGACGACCTTGACGGGGATCATCACTGAGCTTGACACGTCCACGTTGAAACTCAGCAAACCAGCGATAAATTGTGGTTTTGGATGGGGCTTCATCACCAAATGCAGAAATCATCCGGTCAACACACTGTTTTTGTGTTAAACCACTTCGAAAGTCATAATAAATCATCGCTCTTGAATTTTCTCGAGTCAATTCCATTTTCTCAACGACTAAACAAGTTTGACAAAACCTCGTGACAAGACCGAGAATCTTTTTTTAAATAAATAAACGGTATTCGATTTTTAAAACCAAGGAGTTTTCAATTAAAAAGATTTTAATATGACAGGAACAGTGGAAATATTCCATTCCCGATACTTTTAGTGCAGCCCTCGTATCACTTAATGACAGTACTTTAATTTTCGGTTTTGACATGATGCAGAACAGAACTTTCTTTCGCAATTGATTAACGATAAAATGAGTAAGTCCGACAAACAGGACGGTACACGTGCCCATTCGACAATAATGCGATAAAATAACAACGTTATTTAGTTCCACGAAATAAAATAGGTTCAATATTGACGAGAAAACAATACAAAAACAATGGTAGGAAGTTCCACGAAAGATAAGAATGAGTCATAAAATAGCAGATGTTAAATTTGTAATTTGTTTTGTCATTTGTTCCTCCTGAATAATATAAATAAATAAAGCTCGACTGTCGCTTATAGAGGTATAAAGTAGCAGTCTCACTTACGGAGGTTCATGAGGGAAAAACGACTCTCTCTTACAGAGGTTTCTGTTTCTCGCTAATAGAGGTTTTGGGAGCTTAAAATGACGGGTCCTGGCTATTACTCTCACTTATAGAGTTTTCTCACTTATCCAGTTCTCACTTAGCCAGGTTTGACTGTAGTTAGATCCCATAATAATAAAATAATGACAATGTTGTCGGCTATATGTTTACCATGCTTCAAATTGATTGGCATAATGAGATAAGGAAGATACATCTACCCACACAAATCAACGAATAGATGTTTGATACTGTGAGCTCTTGTATGAGGATGGATGTTTTTTTTTTTTTTTTTTTTTTTTTTTTTTTTTTTTTTTTTTTTTTTTTTTTTTTTTTTTTATTGCTTAGATGTGTGGACGAGCTCACAGCCCACCTGGTGTTAAGTGGTTACTGTCATATGTTGTGATGTTCAGGTGATATAGAGTAAATTGTTAGCTAAGTGTGTCTATATAGAGCAACTAGCCGCACTCGCCCGCTTCGCTGGGTATTTTAAATTAACAGTATTATTTATTGTCATTATTATTAAGAAGTCCAACACTCAAATAAATATTAGCCTATCCATTAAGTATATGTGTTTTCTACATGGATACCAAGTTTCAAGTCAATCAAATGCATGGTTCAGTAGTTATAACGGAAAATCCATAAAAACCACTGTAGATGTATATATTAGTATAGATTAGTAGCATCAATTTGAAATGTGGTGCTGGAGACGAATGCTCCGAATTCCGTGGACGGCCAAGAGGACAAATAAATCTATCCTGGATCAGCTTCGCATCCGAGTCAGGCTCTCAACAATCTGTTACCAGAGGATCCTCAGCTACTTCGGTCATATTGCCCGCCGACAGTCAGATAACTTGGACAAAGTGATTGTGACGGGCAAAGTAGAAGGAAAGAGACCCCGCGGCCGATTACCTAGCCGTTGGTGTGATCAAGTAACCGCTCTAACTGGGTTGCCAGTCGCAACCGCCATTCGAGCAGCTGAGGACCGGACGAGATGGAAACAGCTCACGAGACAGGCAACGGTCAAGTTTCAGGGACACGACCTTCAGCAATGAAGAAAGCGACGAAGAAGAAGAAGAAGAAGTAGCATCAAGAATAATAAAAACACGATAAACGGTTTGCGTGTGAGATCTTTGGGTATTTTATTTTTAATTACCTTTTAGAATTAATTATTACACCAATGAGATTGAAAATGACATTAAGCATTCGATCGATTGATCTAGACAATGCTATAGCTACAAAATTATTAATTAGTAAAGTTTGTACGCACGACGGATTGACAATATAAATATTAATATGACCGTTAAATGTATTACGTAATTGGTTTCTCTCAACTACGTTAACCATTATGTAGGTAGCCTTTAAAATAAAATTGTCAGTGAAACTTCAATTTATTAAAAAGTAATTCTCAAGATAATTAAAGTCTCAGTGCTGACGCTTAGTACGGCTTAAAGAAAACGAAGTTTTATAACAACTTTGATTGCTTTTGAATCCTGCAGTCCAGTACTTAAATCTCTGTTAAGTTTGATCTTGAGTTCAAACCATATTTCTAGTTACGTTCGTTTTAACTTTAACAGAAAGCTGAATCGTTTAGTTAATCTAAAGATGTAGAAAACAAAAAAAATATTTAATCATTATAAATTATGATCTCTATACTCTGTCAAATTTAGGATGATAATTTTGACAGATCATTCTCATAATGAAGTTTCATATTGTAAGATGCGAAATCGACGTTGATGAGGGGGTTTTATGGTAATGTTAAGAAATTATTAATTTAATAGAAAAAAATATAACATGTAATATAATATGTTTTGTACTATAATCTAACAATATAGCTTAATCATGCAATTATCGATTTGTTCTATGAGAATAATATTAACGGTATAATAGGTTCTAATACGTTCATTAACGATTATAAAATATCTCATCCTTATTGTGAGCCGACTAATTTTATCCACAACAAAAAATCGGAATAAATATTTTACCTATTCATTAGACTCAATAGATCAATGCTGAAATTTAGAATTGACTCGTGCAAAAAGAAATACAGTTGTTCTTTTTATTTCATATAAAATAAATGTGCTCACGGTCGATCTAGCGTTAAGTGGGTACCGGAGCCTATAGACAACATAATATGAATGCGATCATCTACCTTGATACATTAACTCAAAATCTACGAACTTTTCACGCGAGATTGGATTAAAAATAGTCACTTTGTAGATTGTTATGCAAATGTACATTAGTTTGGTTCACATGGTACATTTTATAACATTTAAAAAAAATACACGCAATATTCTTTTCCTAATCTTAAACTCTATGTTAGTTATTAAAGCTTAAAAAATTGATGACGAAAGAGCGCATGGATGTTCCCCCCGGTGAAGGTCACAGGGCGACCTGATGGGGTTGAGATATTGCGGCGCGCTACCAGCACTCTAGCTCACTGCCACGGAGTAATTAATATTTTCAAGATAAAAAGAGCAACCGGTTGGCGGTGTATCGTGCCCCACCCGGCAGGCTAGTTCTGTTCCAGCGGGGTATTCCGGGACACCAGCGGCATCGTCTGGGCCGCCCGACTGGCTGCCGTCCCGAGACAGCTGACGTTTTAGAACATTCGATTAGTCTCGAAGGCTTCGTCGGCCTGGTGTCCTTGAGTTGAGCTGTACCGTCTGGTTGTAGTGTTTACCGCGATAAACCCCTTACCTCGTCCGGGTTCTGACCTCGGAGGGGATCAAAAACAAAAAGGAGCGCATGACCGTACTTGACTTTACTTGAAAGCTAGGTATAGGAATCTAGAAGAACTAGATTTTAAAAATCAAATTAACCTAACAATGTACTTATTTAGTTTGGAAATTCAAATAGATAATCTAAAAGAGATAGAAATAAAAATCCATTCACACAGTGACGTGTTTAGTACATAATCGCGAAAGCAGGTACAAACAAAAAAAAATCATAAAAAGGAAAATATGCTTCTAGTGTTGGTCGGGGCAGGATAACTCGAGCCCCCGGGGCGGCTTTAATAAAGATGGCTAGCACATTTTTATGATTTCCTCGTGTACACTCGCTGTATCCTTATAATCCGATACTTGTTTTTGTTTAGCTTTTGTAACGAGGTCAGTTGTTAAAATACTTGTTGATGAAAAATTCAATAACAGACCTACGGATAGATCTATACTAATACGGATTAGTATTTCGAGCAGGAACAGTAAGTAAGTAGGCATTAATTTAAAAAAAAAGTGATATAAAATCGATGAAACAATTTACTATCAATATTTTCTATGAGGCGTTAAGACGACACGCACGATATCTCTCTTTAACGCGATTATTAGAAGAGAATAAATGATATGTAAGATTTCTTACAGCCTCACTTTCTCACAAGAATTTTATAACTTATACGCATAGAGTATCACTAAAATATATTTTTTTGTAGTTGCGAGCGTAAAAGTAAACTTATTCTTTTTTTTAATAAGTGCATTTTCCCTTGGTTGTCTTTTTCCATCGAATTAGAGGTAGACTGGCTGAATACTAGGTTTGTTAATTTCGTTTTCTCTTAGATAATATTTTGTGAAATGCGAGTGTGCTCAGTGTTTCGACTCAGACTCAGGAGCTGATGCGGGGTCACCGACCTGCGTATTTTTGCCATGAATCAATAATATTGCGTTTCAGTTAATACTGCTGGTATACGGAACAATTGAGACTTAGACCTCATGTCTCACGGTGGACAGCCATATTCACGTTTGCTCAATCTATGGGCTCTGGCAGTATTTAGCTTCAGGTGCACAGTGAGTTCCTTAACCCGTATATGCCAAGAAAAAGTAACGGAATTTGTCAGAGAAAAAAAAAGGGATAACATTTATTTCGATAAAAGTAATATATCTCTTTTACTTTTCTCTAAGCACGTATAGTATCTGAAATGTGTTAAGCAAACGATTTCTAAATTCTAATCAACGTAACTGAAAACACGAGAGTGTGCGAACTAATTCCTCTCAAACTTACCTCAACGTTTCTCGAAACGAGATAAGAGCTATAAAGTAAAACTAGATGATGAGCGAGCTTTGCTTTTTGATAACGCCATCTTGTTGTGTCTTTAAAGCGGTTAGTTGCCCTCAATTAGGAAAAATAGTATTATTATTCGCCAATAGATGTCGGGAAGAGTTGATTATTGAAAACACGAATAAAACAACATTTTCTGAAAATAAATCGTAGCTAGATCGATTTATCGCCCCCGAAACCCCCTGTATACTAAATTTTATGAAAATCATTGGAGCCGTTTCCGAGATTCAGATTATATATATACAAGAATTGCTCGTTTAAAGGTATAAGATAAGATTAAATGGCAAGCTTACGTTATATATTTTAAATTAAATCGAATAGATCTCCATTGTAAGTGTGGTGTCCTAGATATTACGTCTCCAACATTAAGTTATGAACTGATTGCGACCGGGAAAGAGGACGAGTTACGTACGCACCGCTCCCAGAGCACTGTTAACGTGGTCTTTTAAATTTTAATTTAGTCGTGTAATAGCGTGGCGGCACCGTCCAGGTACAGTCTAATTTCACGGCGGATTTTTACTTAATCTTTTCAAGGCTGCGTCTATAAAATGTGCCGTTGATTAAATTGGAAACAAGATTTTTACAGAAAACGGACTTTTTAAGGTGACTTTTTCGTTAATGATATTTTGATTGAAGTTTTTGCGTTCGCTGTTTAGATATTGGATTTTCAGTAATACTTTCCTGTGCCTGTATCTACCGTGAACCAGTCATGTTTATTGAAGAAAGGGTTCACTCGGTATACAAATCTGGATAACTTTACTTTTTACTTTTTTACTGGTGGTAGGATCTATTGTGAGTTCGCACGGGTAAGTACCACCGCCATTTTTTTTTTTTTAACGCTGGGGAATCCATTTACGGATACCCGGCCGAGGGGGGTAACGGACCGGGTTATGTCGGACTCCGGCGCCTCCTGAGAGGAAGAAGGGGAGAAGAGAAGGGCCGAAGTCCTTCACCTCCCCCAATTTCTCACAGGAGACTACGCCTTGAAAAAGGCGCGCGAAGCACTTGCCCCGCAGAACGACTACCGACTAAACCCCATCGAGCCCCACCACTCCGACTCCACGAAACCCACGGTACCGCACAGTGCGCGCCGAAGGCTCGCCGTCGCCGGTACCCATCCTGTTAATAGGACGGCACTTCATCCCCGGGAAAATCCCGCAGGACGTCATCTCGGAGACACACCGTGAGCGGTGCACAGGAGCCATCTTGCGCCGCCTCACCACCGGACCAAGTACCACCGCCCTGCCTATTTCTACCGTGAAGCAGTAATGCGTTTCGGTTTGAAGGGTGGAGCAGCCGTTGTAACTATACTGAGACCTTAGAACTCATATCTCAAGGTGGATGGAGGCATTTACTTTGTACTTGGGCTTCGGTAACCACTTAATACCATGTGGGCTGTGAGCTCGTTCACTCATCAATGCAATAAATAAGTAAAACTTTCTAGAGGGCTTAATAGTATTAATCATATATATATTTTTTTTTATACCACGTCTTAATTTCGCGATTTCTATGGGTTCCGACAAATGCTTCCAAATATTATTACGTACCCACGCCAATATTTTGAAATTAACAGTTTTATAAGTTGAATAATAAAAGCGTTAAATGCATTACCTGAGAACGGGTGGATATATTTAATTTTTAGTTAATGTTTAGTTTTAAGAATTTGAATTTATGTTACATCATATTGAATCGCATTTATTTTGCAAAAAACAAAAGTTGGAAGACATCCCAAGAATTAATAGAAAGCGTTCTGTAATTCGACCTACAAACTAGTCATTACCTAATTTTTTTTTACCTGAATTTCGTAATGGCCTTATGAAAATATCGAATTATTTCATTAATCCATCAAAGGTTGTTTGCGTAAAACCGACCTAGATAGTGATAGCATTAAGAATATGTTACGGCGGGTAATAAACTCAATTTAATCGCAAAATGAATATCCTCGGTGATGCTGACCTAAATTTTCTCCTTCTGACGGAAATATAGCTATTAAGATGACAATTTGTGAATGTATTTTATGTACCTATTTCGAAAAAATAAAAGATAATTAATACGGCCCTAAAAGTATTATTAATTTAGATCAAATGTTTATTATTATTATTATAGTGTATTAAACACTGCCACGCCTGGGAAGACGGCAGGACACACTCCGGCGAGGTGGGCAACAATCGGCCGGAGCGTTAGGGACTATTGGGAGAGAAACCGGCGAACTATACGGGCATTGTCGAGCAAGACTGCTTTTTGCATTTGGGCCACCACCGACTTTTTGTTGAGACCAAGCCTCTCGAGATGTTTTGAGAGGCTTTTAGGGACCAAACCATTCACCGACACAACTACCGGGATTATTTCTGTAGATACCACCCTCCACATGTCGGTTATATTTAACGGTTATTATTATTATTATTATTTTTATTGAATTGTAAAATCGCACAATGCGATAGATTAGGCATGTGCCTAAGTATAGTACTCGAATAGTAAGTGTGACATTTTACTCAGACTCCAGAACTCGGGTTTGAAGAAAAATTAACTGGATATTATTTTGTAAAAGAAATTGTTGACGTAAAATTGTTGAAATTATCTTTAAAAGATTCATTTGCCTAAATTTGTGGGCGTGTTTATGATATGTGAAAATTGATATCCGCTGAAGTTTGAAAAGTCATTAATGTTTCATAAACGATCGAGTCTATAATCACATGTCCCGAACTGGCTAATGAAAATCATTTCACACGCAATGTATGCATTTTTTTTTACGTTTTTTTTTTTTTATATTGCTTATATATTAGATGCAAATAAAAGTATATGCTTAGATAGTGAGATATAAATTCTAATCTATGAATTATTATAGCTTTGACATAGTAATTTAACGTCTGTAAAAACTGCGTTACACGGCATTATTAACAGGGTGGCCCATAAGTCCTTTGAAAAGTAAAATTTGAATAAAACGAACAGGGCGCGCGTGAGCGGTGCAGGGGAAGCGGGGGGAGTAACTTCGGTTTCTGGGAATTTAGTCGCGATGGAGCGTTTTACCGGAGCGGACCGTGCGTTTTGTGTGCGCGAGTTTTATAAAAACGACAATTCGGCAACCGTTGCGCGGCGTAAATTTCGAGAACACAAAGGTTTACACAACTTTGACGACACTCCAACTCTTCAAACGATTAAGAACTGGGTTGCTAAGTTCGAGGAGACCGGTTCGACGTTAGATAAACCGCGGTTGGGTCGCCCAAGGACGTCACGTACGGAACAAAACATAGACACAGTGACACAGTCTATTCGCGAAAATCCGACACAGTCAACTCGTAAGCGCCCCAGAGCATTAAACGTATCCAGGACATCGTTACAACGGATTTTGAAGAAAGATTTACATATGCACCCTTACAAAATTCAGTTGGTTCAAGAATTAAAGGAAACTGACGGTATTCAAAGACAAAATTATGCGAATGAAATGTTGAATCGGTTTACTTCCTTCAATAACATAATGTTCTCTGACGAGGCTCATTTCCATCTTAACGGGCATGTTAGTAAACAAAATTGCCGCTATTGGAGCCCCATCAATCCAAAACTTAAGCATCAGGAGCCCTTACATAGTCCGAAAGTGACTGTTTGGGCCGCTATGTCAGCCCATGGTATCCTAGGGCCTTACTTCTTTGAGGATGGCAGAGGGCGCGCAGTTACTGTTACGTCGGAGCGATATGTGGCTATGATCGAAGAGTTTTTCATACCAGAATTGCAAAACTTTTCAGGCTTTAATGCCAGGACGCGGTTTCAACAGGATGGGGCCACTTCTCACACCTCTAACACTGCTATGCCCGTTATCCGTCAACTTTTTCCTGGCAAAGTTATCTCTAAGAGAGGAGACATTTCCTGGCCTCCACGTAGTCCAGATCTGACCCCGATGGATTTTTTTTTGTGGGGCTACCTTAAGGCTAAAGTATACGACACAAACCCGCGGTCAATTGAGGCCCTAAAGAAAACATCCGCAGAGAAATGACAAGCATTTCAGCAGTGACGTGCCGCGCAGTCATCGACAATTTTAGACGTCGTTTGCAAGAGTGCCGTGATCGCAACGGATTACATTTAGGAGATGTTATTTTCAAAAAATATTTCCCGTTTTTTAAGCTTTTTATGTAAATAAAAATTTAATTCATAATGTAATTAGTTTTATTTTAATAATTTTTTTTTCATATCAAAGGACTTATGGGCCACCCTAGTTATTATTGAAATTTGAAAAAGATGTGTGGTGTCGTGGGACACCGGATAGGAACAAAGTTCCTTATTATAAAAATGTTAATTTTAAGTTCTATTCGAGGCATAAACAAAATAATTATTCGGGTATACATTTTTATTATGTTTTTTTTTATAAAAAAAAAAAAAAAACTACTTTCAACTTTATTTTATTCACAATGATTTATCAAAAAATATATTATAATAAAAATATGTTATTTTTTGTACGTTATTACATAGTTAAGTCGTACACTGTGTGCATTACTAATAAAAATCTTACGTTACGGACGTTTTTTCCCGGTTATGGTACCCTTCCGCATCGTCCCATAAGGAACTTCGTTCCAACACTTCGTTCCAAAAATAATAAATATGAAAAAGAAATTCAATTGAATAGTTTTAATCGAAAGCCCGATTTATTTACTGAACAAATGAGCCACGATCATTGCGCGTAGCACGTTCGACAGGAAATGCAGAAATCGAATCGAGAATCGAATCGATGAGACGAAGTAGCGATAGTCATCTGCTTCCTGCGACGTTCCAGAATACGAGATATCGTTCATTTCCTTACTTATTTTTGCTTTGATCATTTCAACGATTATTATTTTTAATATTTCAAAGAAAAAATATAACTTTGTAGTCGTCAAAGCGGTATTTAAACATACATACCGTCTATCTATAAATTATAGGCTAATTCAAATAGGTATTAAAGTAATCGTATTTAAAGCCGTTTTTGTTTGAAGAAAGCTATTTAAACGTTTTTCGATCGATATCGCTATGCAATTATGTGATAATTTTATTCTATTGTTTCCTAATTTGAATATGAATATATTTCTGCAGTTATTTCGAATGATTCACGCGAAACCACCATTTATTTATATGTATACATTAGAATATGTAGTTCTTGACATAAGTACTATCGACTCGTATCGATTTTTTAAAGTTTTTTTTTTATTGCTTAGATGGATGGACGAGCTCACAGCCCACCTGGTGTTAAGTGGTTACTGGAGCCCATAGACATCTACAACGTCAATGCGCCACCCACCTCGAGATATAAGTTCTAAGACGTCAGTATAGTTACAACGGCTACCCCACCCTTCGAACCGAAACGCTTTACTGCTTCACGGCGGAAATAGGCGGGGTGGTGGTACCTACCCGTGCGGACTCCCAAGAGGTTCTACCACCAGTTTTAAAGATTCTCGTGCAGTTTTTAGATAGATTCACCACTATACTTTAATATGACATTAATTGTTATTTAAATAATATTATCCTAAAATTTTATTGAAATATATAACAGTCTATATTAGGACAAATAATTATAATATAATATACATCTGATTAACATGTACATATTATGAAATTCTAACTTCTAATAATTAAATCATAAATATTTTCTATCTTTAGTATCGAGATTTCTTTCATTTACTCAAAATAGAACGGAAATGTCAAAATAATTGACACTTCACAATTATTTGTAACTAGCGGACCGCACCGGCTTCGCTTGGGAAGTAGCGCACGCGATGTAAAGAATTTTAGATAATTTTGTTACACATTGGGTTACATTATTGGAGTTTCAGTAAGGATCCCTCATTTTTTTGTAATATAATAAATAAAGCCTATTTCACCCGGGGATAGCGTAGATTTCTAACAGTGAAAGATTTTTTTAAATCGGTTCAGTAGTTTCGGAGCCTATTCAATATAATCAAACAAACAAATCTTTCCTCTTTATAATATTAGTATAGATATATATAAAACTGCAAAAACATTTTCAATATTTTTTACCTTTGGCATTACGGTCATTTAGACTGATGATGATCTACAATTTAAGTATGTTTTTATATTATATATTATAAGGTATTACTATAAATCAATTAATATTTCATAAAAGTAATGTTTGGATGGCGGTTCTATTATTCGTGTCCAGTTGCCTGTTTTCGCGTTAAAACATTGCGAACTAAAAGCAACAAAACAATTGATGCTCGTAAGCTATTCCGAGTACTTTGTCTGTACATAGTGTTTTTGGGATAGAATTACATAAAAAGACACAGCAAGTCTAATAAGATACCGTCCTAAGACGATCTCGTGAAAAATTCAACAAAAGAACCCTAATACATACCACTTTAGGTGGAGGTGAACTTCATCACTCATTACGAATATGGAACAAGGACGATGTGACATAAAAATTCGGAAAGAATATTTTTTCCGCCTCACATGTTTTCTCAGGAACGTTTCATTTTATAATAAACGATTGCTATTTCACTCTCAGTAAGATTAATCGGCGTATCTTGTTGCAATATTCGGGTTGTGGTCGTAATGATTAATCTATATATGTATATAAAAATGAATTGTTGTTCGTTAGTCTCGCTAAAACTCTAGAACGGCTGGACCGATTTGGCTAATTTTGGTCTTGAATTATTTGTAGAAGTCCAGAGAAGGTTTAAAAGGTAGATAAAAAAAAAAAAGAAAATGTTCGGAATTAAATAAAAATAACAATTTTGTTTTCCCTTTTATGTGTCCCCCGTCGGACGGATTCCTTTTGTTTGTTTTAACTTTATTTTATACAAAAGTTTAGGTCTTTTATTTATCGATTGAAGCAGGGAGTGCTCTGAGGAATTATTCGAGATGATACCGGCATCTCGTTTTTACCACCGCACCGCCCGCCACCGGAGTAGAGTTCATCCATACTACCTGGAGCCACTGCGGTCATCCACAGTGCGCTTCCAGAGCTTTTTTGCCACGCACCATCCGGCTATGGAATGAGCTCCCCTCTACGGTGTTTCCCGAGCGCTATGACATGTCCTTCTTCAAACGAGGCTTATGGAGAGTATTAAGCGGTAGGCAGCGGCTTGGCTCTGCCCCTGGCATTGCTGAAGTCCATGAGCGACGGTAACCACTCACCATCAGGTGGGCCGTATGCTCGTCTGCCTACAAGGGCAATAAAAAAATAATATTATTATTACATTATTATATACAGCTAGTTATTAATATATTATTAACTAGCTTTTGCCCGCAACTTCGTCCGCGTGGAATAGTTGCTTTGGCATATTTTTTTTATAAAAGAGCATGATATATACTTTTTTAAACTTTTAAAGGGGAATAATTTTTTCATACATTATTTTAGCGTAACTTTAACCGTTTCCGCAGCGTACGCAGCGGAACTTCTCAAAAGGGAAAATACCCCGATTTTTAAACATTCTTTATTGGTGCTCCGCTTGTATTGGTCTTAGCGTGATGTTATATAGCCTATAGCCTTCCTCAATAAATGAGCTATCGGACACTGAAATATTTTTTTAAATCGGACCAGCAGTTCCTGAGATTAGCGCGTTCAAACAAACAAACTCTTCAGCTTTATAATATTAGTATAGATATCGTTTAATTATTAATTATTGAGCGCACCTTTCATTATCTTTATTAATGAGTTGAATTCAGAGTTGGTTATGGTAATAACTCGCATAGCTGCTGATTCTTAAATGACTACCACGTTTTCTTCGTAATCTGTCTATAATACTAACTGCCTCGCTTCGCAGCCGCGAAACAATTGTGTGATACGTTCTGAATTTAAGTGGAACTGAAACTTTAACCAAATTCTTTTGTTTAGCGGTAGGCAGCGGACGTCAACAATGGCTGTACCCTTGGCATTGCTGACGTCCATGAGCGACGATAACCACTCAAAATCAAGTGGTCCATTTGCTCGTTTATCAGCTATACGAGCAATAAAACAAAAAAGTGTTTCGTTATTATAATACGAGCCAGCAATTCCTCCATCCAAAAAAATCGCTGTTAACCACTTATATCTGCAGCAACGGAAAAATTGTCTTTAATTTGCTTTAATCACGTACGTAGTATGAACATATGGAAAGTCAGCAGAGGTGACGGTATAAAGCTTCACAACGCATGAAATATGAGTGTAATCAAATATGATTCGTTTGGTTGCAAGGGTCACAGGTCTTACGTCGGCATCATCCTGCAATATGAAATTTTAATGATCATGTTTTCACGCAAACAGCTTTAGAACTGAGATGTTTTATATTAATCAATTTGTAGTCCAGGGATATTCGATTTAACTGTACGTCCGAATGTTGAGCTGAAGATGCGGGTCTCCGGATTCAAACCCTTTGAGTTTTTACTATCATTTCCCCATTATCTTACCAAAAAAATCTAAGTTTTTATTTATTTATTGCTTAGATGGATGGACGAGCTCACAGCCCACCTTGTGTTAAGTGGTTACTGGAGTCCATAGACATCTACAACGTAAATGCACCACCCACCTTGAGATATAAGTTTTAAGATCTCAGTATAGTTACAACGGCTGCCCTACCCTTCAAACAGAAACGCATTATTATTATTATTATTATTATTATTAATACTTTATTTCAGTTTTTTTTTTTAAAACCATAACATTTTGTTAGTAGTAATTACTTATAATCTATGTTAGTAACTTAAAAAATCTAACACATAACTATCATTATATACATTTTATACCATTACATTTTTTATTTTATTTTTTTCTCCTTCCAAGTGCCTACTATTATTATTGCTTCACGGCAGAAATAGGCAGGGCAGGCAGACTCACAAGAGGTCCTACCACCAGCAATAGTAGGCTACTAATATTACTAATACTCGTACGTTTAGAACGTCAACGTATGTATATAATTTTCAAATAACAGTTTGTTATGAGTCATCGTTCCATTTACATCCGCAAACGCGGTCGTTTCTATTTACGACGAGAGTAATTAAATTCTCGTCTGTCTTTATCTTTGGAGAAAATGATCGCAAAAATTCGGTGTTCTCAACTTTTATTAGATTATCTTTTTCCGTTATTTTCAACATATTTGTGATGTTATTTCTTGTTTTAATAATGACGAATACAAAAAGAAAATACGTAATACGTAACCGGGACTTCAATATATTTCCTGAATCATGACATACATTTTTTAATTATGTTACGACTTTAATTGGTTTGATTTTTGTTACAACAAATTTTAATAAAATAATATTGTAATAAAATTGACGAAGAACAACATTGGAAGTCATCCGAACTGCGTTTTGCATAGGAATTTTAGGTTATCTGAGTGTTAGTCAGGCTTAGAACTTCCACCCAAGGGCCACGAAAGATTACGATTTTCTTTTCGTCTACTCTTTGATAGTAATGTTGAGGGGTTTTGCTGGCTTCTAAGAACGTGTTTGCGAGCTCACGGGCTCACCCTAACATTTACCCTAGCAAGAGCAGTGCTTCGCTGAATCTACCAGCGGATCGGAATTGCGACCAGCTAAGAAGATTCGGTGAGAAGCTCAGTGGGCGGTGCCTATGGGTTAAGTTGCACGACAAGCCCTTTGTCACATACGAATGCCTAAAAGCAGCGAGAGCAAACCGGTAGGATACGAAATGACATGTTTAGAGCGACGGCGACAGTTTATTATTTGGTCGTCTGGATAGTATATGTTATTTGAGTCGGTCACGATAAGAGCGTTATCGTGTCACGATGCTTTTTCGAAGAAGCTAAGATTATGAGAGTTGCTCCCGTAACCTTCTGTGGAGCTTTGAATCCGTCGTGGCCTGAAAGATAAGACGTCCGTTGCATTCGTATCTAGTGTTGCACCGGTGTTCGAATCCCGCAGGCGGGTACCAATATCGACCGAGTATCCGTAAATGGATTCCCCAGCGTTAAAAAAAAAAAGTTGGGTATCAATTATTTTAATGAAATACGTGCTCAAAAAATGTTCACAATTGACTTCCGCGGTGAAGGAATAATATCATGTAATAAAAATCAAACCCGCAAAATTATAAGTTGAGTAATTACTGGTGGTAGGATCTCTTGTGAGCCCGCACGGGTAGGTACCACCGCCCTGCTTATTTCTGCCGTGAAACAGTAATGCGTTTCGGTTTGAAGGGTACGGCAGACGTTGTAACTAACTATACTTGAGAACTTAAAACTTATATTTCAAGGTGGGTGGGGTACGTTGTAGATGTCTATGGGCTCCAGTTACTACTTAACACCAGGTGGACTATGAGCTCCTTCACGCATTTAAGTAATAAAAAAAAGCTTTGGGTTGTCAAAGTTGGTAGCGCCAAGAGAATGTTTAGTGAGTGCTCTTACTTCTACATTATCTACTGTCGTCTAGGTATGTCGAATTGATTTTTCCGCCAGTCAAAATAAAAAGCGATTTCTGTGTTGAGCGTTACATTTGAAAAAGCAAGATCGTGAATAAGGAATCGACATATTTGTTGGAGACGTTTTTCTAGCTTCACCTAAAATAAATTTAAAATCCACGATCCATTCTTTTGATTATACATATCGTAATATTTAACTTTAATTTATTTATTTATTTGTTCAATACTTTTTGCTGTGATGATGCGATGATGCAACTAGAAGGATATATATCATCAGTGTGCACATTTTTCTATTTATGTTCAATGTAATATGTGTAGATGTTATTCTGCTGTGAAACCAGTTAAAAAAATTTAAGTTGTCGGATATCTAATTATCTTTATATCATGTATTCAATCATCCTAATGATATGCTGATCTTTATAAATTTGAATACATCATAACGACAACAAACAACGATACGACTTGAAAAATATAAAAATATCGGTTAGTATTGCGTAGTTGTAAAGTATGCGTAGGGATCTATCTTCCCTATGCATACTTTACAGAATTTACAATGGGGAGTGTTCCGAGGAGCTGTTCAATTTAATAGAAGCCGCTGATTTTCGCAACCGATCGTCTCGCCGGAACTATCATCCGCACCATCTGGATGGTTGGCGTTCCAGTACAATGCGTTTTAAAAACAGTTTTCTGCCACGCACAGTAAATCTCTGGAATTCGTTGCCATCAGCGGTCTTCCCCAACAACTGCGACATTGGGTTATTCAAGAAAAGAGCATATTCTTACCTGAAGGGTAGGCAAGGCACTGGCGTAAACGCTGGTGACCGTGGGCGGCGGTGAATCACTTACCATCAGGTGACCCGTCTTGCTCGTTTGCTTCTCGTTGTTATAAAAAAAAAAAAGTTAATATGAATTATCTTTGTGTTACTAAAATTGTTCAAGATAGACAGAAAGAATTATTATTATTATTATTTTTATAGCTTAGATGTGTGGACGAGCTCACAGCCCACCTGGTGTTAAGTGGTTACTGGAGCCCATAGACATCTACAACGTAAATGCGCCACACACCTTGAAAATTACATGAAAGAATATCGATTCACTCCTAATAGTTATGTAACCTTGTTTTCTCGAAAAAACAAAACTCCAGATACAAAGGCTCTGTAAGTTAATTAGTTGCAATTAGCATCAGTGTCTTATCGTTTGCTATCGGGAGACTTAAGCCTTCAGTTTGTGTTTTCTTAATACGGAATTTTCGGAGACTTTCACGTCTCTTTGGTCTACAAAGGCCGTTATGAGCGATTCCATTTGTTTCTATTAACTTGTTTTATCGAATGCGATGTTATCTGAGCACTGTTAAACTAGAATCTACCACTGTCGTGTTTTTTTTATTGCTTAGGGGGGTGGACGAGCTCACAGCCCACCTGGTGTTAAGTGGTTACTGGAGCCCATAAACATCTACAACGTAAATGGGCCATCCACCTTGAGGTATAAGTTCTAAGGTCTCAAGTCTAGTTACAACGGCTGCCCTACCCTTCAAAGCGAAACGCATTACTGCTTCACGGTTGAAATAGGCAGGGCGGTGGTACCTATACGTGCGGACTCACAAGAGGTCCTACCACACGTAATTACGTAAAATTCTTCTGGCAGATCACTTAATCAGACTACTCTGGTGCTTCCCTCGCTCTGAGATATCCTTCTTTAAACTAGGCTTGTAGAGAATACTTTACGGTAGACAGCGGCTTGACTCTGCCCCTAGTGTTGTTGACGTCTATTGTGGCGGTAGCTACTCACCATCAAGTAGACCGTGTACTATAGTAGAATTATTTTGTCCGTGCAGTTTGGGTCATAAAACTTAGCCCGGCTAGGGCGGTGAGCATGTTGCGCGGGTGCAACGCCATTATCGATTAAAACAAATGAGTTATCGAAGGCAGGTACACGGCGACGAGGTGGTATACGAAAGGTGGTGAGATAATGTTATGTTATGAGTCATTTGTACTTACCTGCAAATTATAGTACATTATGTCGAAGAGTAATGTGTTTTTATGCATTCGTTCTCTGAATTTCTTCAGTGACACTGGCTACTCCTTTGTTTTGGACCAAAACGGCAGAATTTATTCAAAATAATATTTGCACGTGTTGTTATCAACAATGTGTTAAAAAAATTCACTGAAATAAGAATAGATCTCGAAAAGTTACAAAGTGTTAATTTCTGCCGTTCTCGATTAGTGTTTTGTTCTTTCATTTTTATCACTAACCCACAAAATGACAAAACTAAATACACTATCGATAACGCTTATCGACAACAATAATGCGCATCACTATGCCCGTCCATAAGGCTCGTGAGTGGAAGAGAGAGCGAAATACTCGCTTTACCGCTCCGATTTTTTATGACTCAAACTGCACGGACAAAATAACTCTACTATAGTCTGCCAACTATAAAAAAAAAACTATAAAAAAAGTTGCACAACCAGCTCATTCAACCATATATGTTATAAAAAAAATTGGTTCAAAGTGTCAGTTGCATAATACAATCTGCCTTATCCTTAAAACTGGAACGCAAGATTTCATTGTAGAAACAAGTAGGTGTTTATTGCCTACGCTTATAGTAATTTTTACCACGAGTTTCTTATTCCAACATCAATGATATCTTTACAACGGAGATAGGCCGTATCGTTACTGTCTTGTGTATTATTAATACTCTAGATATCTTAATGGAAATAGTTGCAGATGTTCAGCAAAAATAAGCAAGGGCAAAAATGAAATTGCCCTGGGATCTAAACGTAGGCGGGTGAGATCTAATTACGAAACGTTATTAACTAGAACAAAACTTGTTTGTTCAGTGTTATAAAATTTAATATTTTCTTACGGTGCGCACGTAACTTATTATTTTGTGAAAGTATTTCGGGAGAGAGAGAGAATTTATAAGCTAAGCTTCGTTTTTTGTATCACACAAGCTATAATATCAAAGGATTCAATAATAACTCCAGGGAAATAACGTGATTGAGAGAGACTAAACAGTATGGCTTTGTAACAATGTAAGCGTGACCCGAGTTAAGAATACAAAAAAATATATTTATCTTCGAAGGATTTATCCTTTGCCATTTTTATTATGTTTAAATCTACATAATAAACGATCTTACAATTTACCAGTTGTTCTTCAGTAGGAGCAGACTGAAGAATTCAAATTGGTACAAGTTAAAGTATTTGTGCAAAGCCTACATTCATTCATCTGAACTATACAATACAGCGTATTTACTTCGGCAGGAAAATAAATCATATTTAATTATTAAATACCTAGCCTCCCGTCTAGACTAGTTTGGCAAAGAGCCCGTGAAATTATTGTTTTGTGTTCTTACAGCCAAACGTACTGTTCGTTTTTGAATAGCTCATTCAGATAATGTAACTATTATTTTCCAACGAACAAACTTTGCAAGTAAATTGAGAATTAATGTAGAATTTATGGGAACAAATAATATGATTGTATTGATTTGTTAAAGCCATACAATGTTCAGGCTGAATTCAGAGGTGATCACACCCAGCGGTAATACCTAGAATAAAGGTAAACTTTACATAAAACAATATCAAAATTCTTTAATTTTATTTTAATAATCACTGATTAACAAAAATCCACATGGAGTTAAAAAATCAACACGATCGTCGTCGATCGTGAAATAAAAACAGTTGCGGTTTGTTGTTTCAAAATCATTTTGCTTATTAACAGGCCTTAACACATCTTCATCTGTATATGTATAGTAAATACAAAATACCCGCTGTAATTTATTTATTTTAAGAGCAAGCAGGAGTTTCGATGCTAATATTTTTATTGCCTCTGTAGGCAGACAAGCATACGGCCCACCTGATAATGAGTACTTACGCTAGCAATGCGGAGGTCAGATCCCAGCCGCTACGTCTTCTTCTACAAGCCTTCTATAGTCTGTTATAAAAAAATGTCTGTTTTAAAAATTACGATTTATAATTATTTCATACTAGCGACCCGCCCTCGCTTCGCTTCGGCAACATTAAATTTTATTATTGACTAGCTGACCCGGCAGACTTCGTAGTGCCTTAATCGATAAATCATCATCATCATCATCATTATCCTGCCCTTCTCCCAGTTACCTGGGATCGGCGCAACATGTTTTCTCCTTCCATACTCTTCTATCATATACCATTTCTTCGATCACTCCCCTCTTACCCATATCATCTTTCACGCAATCCATCCATTTCTTCTTAGGTCTACCCTTTCCTCAATATCCTTCCACATTCATAGTTAACATTTTCTTACCAACCTCATTTTCATTTCGTCTCATCACATGTCCATACCATCCCAAACGCGCACTTCTCAGCTTCTCTGTCACAGGTGTCACTTTCAGACTTCCTCTAACATATTCATTCCGTATTCTATCCATTCTCGAAAAGACCTAAACTTTTGTATAAAATAAACTTAAAACAAACAAACGGAATCCGTCCGATGGGGGACACATCAAAGGAAAAACAAAATTGTTCTTTTATTTAATTGTGAGCATTTTCATATTTATCTAGCTTTTTCGAGTTTTAGCGAGACTAACGAACAGCAATTCATTTTTATGTATAGATATTAAGTCTAGCCCACTTTGCTCGTTGATATTTGAATTGAATTTGATCGGGTCGCTGCTAAGCTTGACAACATTATTCGCTGGATTAATCTAAAGATTTTCTGAAGAATTCATCGAAATCTGTCTAGCCTGTTCGAAGTCTATATAACATACACACATCGACTTTTATATCTGTAGACGTGGACAAGTTTCCACAACAAGTTCAAGTGTCAAGCTCTTTAAGTTGTGAATATTTAAATGTTCACTTTAGATCTTAATTTTCAACTTTTGTTTTGAAATCAGAAGGCATGGTTTGTTTGATCACATCGTGGGGTGAAAAGCTATTTATTATAGTTTAAGCGATATTTTTGCAACTGTATAGGAGAGCCACTTTAAGTTTAAAATTTGGTAAAAAATGTCATAATAAAAAAACTTTTTCAGCTATTTCAATGCAGTAAACTTAATTGAAGTTCAACTAAAAACATCGAACTGTTGATGCTAATACCAAATAAAACGCACCTTTAATTACAAAGATAAATGTCGCGTTGAAAACGAAATATCGCTTAAACAATAATGCTTTGAACCTATCAATGTTATTATTACTTTTTCTTTTCACAAGAAAACACTAAAAAGTGTATGTGTATCGCCTTCATTGTTCCTATTTCTGACTCCCGATCCACTAACGGTGCTTTTAGGCACCTCAAGCACCGGTCACCGTTCTCGTCGAACCCGTCGCTTGCAACGAAGGGCTCGACGAGTAAATTAACCCTCAGACACAGCCCACTGAGTTTCTCGCCGAATCTTCTCAGTGGGTCGCGTTTCCGATCTGGTGGTAGATGCTGCGAAGCATGGCTCTTGCTAGGGTTCGTGTTAGCAACGTCGCAGGTTTGAGCCCCGTGAGCTCACCTACTAGTTAAGGTTCCGCTGATATAGCCTCTCAAGGCTATCAGCTTAGGTAGGAAAAAAAAAGTTCCTATTTTGAAATATATAGTTATTTTTTTTAGCTTTTTTTTGACTAATACCTTTGCATATTATATGACAGTGTGACAGTAAATTATTCCATTAATTGGCAGCGTTTCGTGACGAGCCCTCCGTTCTCGATTTTGGATACGAAGCGAGATCGGCAAATGACTCCGATCAGAATTTAGATTGAACGCATTACGGAAATCATGATGTGAAATGTGAAAATCCAAATTGACTATTAACGTTTTACATATTTGTTTGAATTTGTTTTTACTTCAGAATCAACTACATACTCACTTGAGCTATACAATTTCATTCTCACTTTATCGAAACAAAATTTTTTTTAGTTCGTACTCGAAATGCAAAAATCTTATTATTATCTTATACCTTTAAACGAGCAATTCTTGTATATATATATAATCTGAATCTTGGAAATGGATCCAACGATTTTTATAAAATTTAGTATACAGGGGATTTCGGGGGCGATAAATCGATCTAGCTACGATTTATTTTCAGAAAATGTTGTTTTATTCGTGTTTTCAATAATCAACTTTATCGATAATCGACTTAAACATAAACTTTTTTTTTTATTTAAAGAAAATAACAAATAATTTAATATAATATCAATATGACGTAATTCGTATTTAAATAGAATTTCTAAAAAACACAATTTATCAAAAAAGTAAAATACCGAGCAAAGCTCGATCATCCTCTGGCACATATAATATGTATTGCTTGTTATTTCACAGTCTTGGGTTTCTACATGCTGCTCATAACATTAAAGGACATTGAACTCTCACTCACAAAACATTCTTTAAATTTAATTTTATCTTTTATTTAACAGAGAAGTAAGTACCTTTGAAAACGTTTATTCATTGTACAGCACTAAGTGTAAACTGAATAAAAAAGTGTGTATTTTCTCTAAAAAAATTCATACATTCATTCATCTGAACTATACAATACAGCGTATTTACTTCGGCAGGAAAATAAATCATATTTAATTATTAAATACCTAGCCTCCCGTCTAGACTAGTTTGGCAAAGAGCCCGTGAAATTCTTGTTTTGTGTTCTTACAGCCGAACGTACTGTTCGTTTTTGAATAGCTCATTCAGATAATGTAACTATTATTTTCCAACGAACAAACTTTGCAAGTAAATTGAGAATTAATGTAGAATTTATGGGAACAAATAATATGATTGTATTGATTTGTTAAAGCCATACAATATTCAGGCTGAATTCAGAGGTGATCACACCCAGCGGTAATACCTAGAATAAAGGTAAACTTTACATAAAACAATATCAAAATTCTTTAATTTTATTTTAATAATCACTGATTAACAAAAATCCACATGGAGTTAAAAAATCAACACGATCGTCGTCGATCGTGAAATAAAAACAGTTGCGGTTTGTTGTTTCAAAATCATTTTGCTTATTAACAGGCCTTAACACATCTTCATCTGTATATGTATAGTAAATACAAAATACCCGCTGTAATTTATTTATTTTAAGAGCAAGCAGGAGTTTCGATGCTAATATTTTTATTGCCTCTGTAGGCAGACAAGCATACGGCCCACCTGATAATGAGTACTTACGCTAGCAATGCGGAGGTCAGATCCCAGCCGCTACGTCTTCTTCTACAAGCCTTCTATAGTCTGTTATAAAAAAATGTCTGTTGTAAAAATTACGATTTATAATTATTTCATACTAGCGACCCGCCCTCGCTTCGTTTCGGCAACATTAAATTTTATTATTGACTAGCTGACCCGGCAGACTTCGTAGTGCCTTAATCGATTAATCATCATCATCATCATCATTATCCTGCCCTTCTCCCAGTTACCTGGGATCGGCGCAACATGTTTTCTCCTTCCATACTCTTCTATCATATACCATTTCTTCGCTCACTCCCCTCTTACCCGTATCGTCTTTCACGCAATCCATCCATTTCTTCTTAGATCTACCCCTTGCTCAATATCCTGCCACATTCATAGTTAACATTTTCTTACCAACCTCATTTTCATTTCGTCTCATCACATGTTCATACCATCCCAAACGCGCACTTCTCAGCTTCTCTGTCACAGGTGTCACTTTCAGACTTCCTCTAACATATTCATTCCGTATTCTATCCATTCTCGAAAAGACCTAAACTTTTGTATAAAATAAACTTAAAACAAACAAACGGAATCCGTCCGATGGGGGACACATCAAAGGAAAAACAAAATTGTTCTTTTATTTAATTGTGAGCATTTTCATATTTATCTAGCTTTTTCGAGTTTTAGCGAGACTAACGAACAGCAATTCATTTTTATGTATAGATATTAAGTCTAGCCCACTTTGCTCGTTGATATTTGAATTGAATTTGATCGGGTCGCTGCTAAGCTTGACAACATTATTCGCTGGATTAATCTAAAGATTTTCTGAAGAATTCATCGAAATCTGTCTAGCCTGTTCGAAGTCTATATAACATACACACATCGACTTTTATATCTGTAGACGTGGACAAGTTTCCACAACAAGTTCAAGTGTCAAGCTCTTTAAGTTGTGAATATTTAAATGTTCACTTTAGATCTTAATTTTCAACTTTTGTTTTGAAATCAGAAGGCATGGTTTGTTTGATCACATCGTGGGGTGAAAAGCTATTTATTATAGTTTAAGCGATATTTTTGCAACTGTATAGGAGAGCCACTTTAAGTTTAAAATTTGGTAAAAAATGTCATAATAAAAAAACTTTTTCAGCTATTTCAATGCAGTAAACTTAATTGAAGTTCAACTAAAAACATCGAACTGTTGATGCTAATACCAAATAAAACGCACCTTTAATTACAAAGATAAATGTCGCGTTGAAAACGAAATATCGCTTAAACAATAATGCTTTGAACCTATCAATGTTATTATTACTTTTTCTTTTCACAAGAAAACACTAAAAAGTGTATGTGTATCGCCTTCATTGTTCCTATTTCTGACTCCCGATCCACTAACGGTGCTTTTAGGCACCTCAAGCACCGGTCACCGTTCTCGTCGAACCCGTCGCTTGCAACGAAGGGCTCGACGAGTAAATTAACCCTCAGACACAGCCCACTGAGTTTCTCGCCGAATCTTCTCAGTGGGTCGCGTTTCCGATCTGGTGGTAGATGCTGCGAAGCATGGCTCTTGCTAGGGTTCGTGTTAGCAACGTCGCAGGTTTGAGCCCCGTGAGCTCACCTACTAGTTAAGGTTCCGCTGATATAGCCTCTCAAGGCTATCAGCTTAGGTAGGAAAAAAAAAGTTCCTATTTTGAAATATATAGTTATTTTTTTTAGGTTTTTTTTGACTAATACCTTTGCATATTATATGACAGTGTGACAGTAAATTATTCCATTAATTGGCAGCGTTTCGTGACGAGCCCTCCGTTCTCGATTTTGGATACGAAGCGAGATCGGCAAATGACTCCGATCAGAATTTAGATTGAACGCATTACGGAAATCATGATGTGAAATGTGAAAATCCAAATTGACTATTAACGTTTTACATATTTGTTTGAATTTGTTTTTACTTCAGAATCAACTACATACTCACTTGAGCTATACAATTTCATTCTCACTTTATCGAAACAAAATTTTTTTTAGTTCGTACTCTAAATGCAAAAATCTTATTATTATCTTATACCTTTAAACGAGCAATTCTTGTATATATATATAATCTGAATCTTGGAAATGGATCCAACGATTTTTATAAAATTTAGTATACAGGGGATTTCGGGGGCGATAAATCGATCTAGCTACGATTTATTTTCAGAAAATGTTGTTTTATTCGTGTTTTCAATAATCAACTTTATCGATAATCGACTTAAACATAAACTTTTTTTTTTATTTAAAGAAAATAACAAATAATTTAATATAATATCAATATGACGTAATTCGTATTTAAATAGAATTTCTAAAAAACACAATTTATCAAAAAAGTAAAATACCGAGCAAAGCTCGATCATCCTCTGGCACATATAATATGTATTGCTTGTTATTTCACAGTCTTGGGTTTCTACATGCTGCTCATAACATTAAAGGACATTGAACTCTCACTCACAAAACATTCTTTAAATTTAATTTTATCTTTTATTTAACAGAGAAGTAAGTACCTTTGAAAACGTTTATTCATTGTACAGCACTAAGTGTAAACTGAATAAAAAAGTGTGTATTTTCTCTAAAAAAACAGCAATTCTATTTCAATTTATAAGAAACAAAGTGTTCACTGCGGGCTATACTGTTCTAAATTAACACATCAAATGCTCAATGACCTTTATTGGGGTGAATTATGTATAAAGTCTGGTCAGACGTTCTTACAACCTATTTCACGTTTTGGTGGAGATCAAAGGAAAGGAGAGCCATGGTTTCCTTTGAATTTGAAGGATATATTTCACATACACCATAAAACAGTACAACTACATAAAGCTGTTAAACATTTCAAATATTTTTCACTTAGCCTAGCAAGTTATAGCTGATTTTTTTTTTGTTTGACGGATATGGGCATGAATAGCACGGACACAAAAATTTCACTTATAGCTTAGGAAAGCTCTCTGCCCACATATTTCCGTTACTGTTTATCGGAACTATAATTAGCAAGACTTAATGTCTCCGTTATTTTAAGAAATATTGCATTGTTCTTACTGTTGCTTTCTTTGTATGCCTATTTTGAGTATTTAATGGACCCCTTATTAAAAACTGCGTTATGTAATACACAACTGTGAATAGTTAATGTATTATAATTATAACTACTTTTACGGTTTAATCTCTTGTGTATTATTTGAAACGATCTCGATGGCTATAGGCGTCATTTAATGAAGAATATTACTAACTAATGAAAACATCGGGTATACCTAGTAAAATGAAAATTAGAATAGACAGCAAAACTAGTTTTAATTATGTGTACCATTCTTGAAATCAAGAATTCAAGTGAATTCAAGCCCTAAGGAATAAGTAAGTACTCTTAGTCTTTAGTCTCTAGGGGCCCAGGGGTATTTGAGTAGGTACCTGTAAAATAGCAATTCGAAAAGCATTAATGAGAAAATGCCTTTTCCGTGAATTCATGAGCTAAGGTCTAAAATCCTGCTCGTCGGTTGGAAAGTAACTGGATAGATTTTTAGAATTGTTGTTGTTAATAAGATTTTTACAGAAACATCAATTCACAACGATCACTAATTTGTGGAAACTTGGACAGGGCAATTTCGGTATAGTCAGCTGGTTAATACATACAAACTTTAATCTTATCTCGAATTAATTTAGAGTAATATTCTATCAACACTGCGGCACTCATAATACCTTGACTTATAGCCGTAGCTGACATTAAAACGGGTCCTTATGGCGTCGTAAATCCTTCCTGGCACTTACGAGTTATGATTAGCGCAAGTAAGTAGGATATACGTTTTATATTTATGTAATTGTTGTTTTATTATGACGTGTTTTATGTCTACCGGGGGGAGGGGGGTGACTTTGTACCATAATTCCGTATGTTTAGCCGTTTTCAGCTGGAATGGAACACTGCCGTAATTGTAGGGTGATTTTGTTGTCGCACACGCATTTATTTTGAGTAGATAATAATAGTTGATTCGGTTAGAGGGTGCGGTAAGACCACACGCGCTACCTAGAGCGTTTTTTTATTATAATAAACTTAATTTGTTTTAATGCTCTGTGATAAAACACATTGCGCAAAATTATAAGTTGCGTAATTACTGGTTGACGTCGACGTCTTGTGAGTCCGCACGGGTAGGTATCACCACCCTGCTTATTTCTGCCGTGAAGCAGTAACGCGTTTCGGTTCGAAGGGTGGGGCAGCCGTTGTAACTATACTGAAACCTTAGAACTTATATCTCAAGGTAGGTGCCGGTTATGTTGTACATGTCTATGTGCTCCAGTAACCGCTTAATACCAGGTGGGCCGTGAGCTCGTCCACCCACCTAAACAATAAATAAAAAAAATCACCTGTTTTACTTTTAACTGGACGTGCCTAGTGGTGACCAAAAATAATGAAATACGTTTCATTTTGTCAAGATAAAGAAATGATTCTGCCGTGCTCTGTTCTATAAGCTATCATGCGATTAGTAGATTCGTTTGTACGTAAATTCCATAACCAGTGAAAACACTGTCGCATTATAGCAATATGTATACCCGATGTAGCCAGTAAGTCATGTCTTTAACCATAAAAAAGAATCAAATTATTAGAATGTAAAACAAAAAATTGAGCTGTATTAAAAAATTTGTATTTTGTTGATAGATTTACAAAAAAAGAGAAAGATCTAACTAATTTTGTCGTCGTCGTGGCCTAAAGGATAAGACGTCCGGTGCATTCGTATCTAGCGATGCACCGTGTTCGAATCCCGCAGGCGGGTACCAATTTTTCTAATGAAATACGTACTTAACAAAATGTTCACGATTGACTTCCACGGTGAAGGAATAACATCGTGTAATAAAAATCAAAACCCGCAAAATTATAATTTGCGTAATTACTGGTGGTAGGACCTCTTGTGAGTCCGCACGGGTAGGTACCACCGCCCCGCCTATTTCTGCCGTGAAGCAATAATGCGTTTCGGTTTGAAGGGCGGGGCAGCCGTTGTAACTATACTGAGATCTTAGAACTTATATCTCAAGGTGTGTGGCGCATTTACGCTGTAGATGTCTATGGGCTCCAGTAACCACTTAACACCAGGTGGGCTGTGAGCTCGTCCACACATCAAAGCAAAAAAAAAATATTTTGCTTCATTTGCTAGTATAACATTATTTGAAAGAAACATTCACTTTTAAATCAATCGAGTGCTCATCTTTTAATAGTTGACATCTGCTAGACAGTACCGCGATCTTTGTCAGTTTGGGTATCATAGATTAATTAATACGTGAAACTCCTTAGCTATCCTGTTAACTATAACAATCCCGTTAGTGTCAGATGGCTTCCATACACCGCTCGTTATTGGCAGCATGTCTCCGTTGATGAACTTGGCTAGTTTAAGCTAACTACCTAACTAAGATTTCATGGTTAATTTTGGATACGATAACATTAATCTAGGACTTGTGTTTGTGTGAACATAAGTATTTTTTATATTACTAAGTGATCGATGGAATTTACAAACATACAGACATTACTTTTAAAAAAAAAAGATGTGTGGTGTCGTGGGACACCGGATAGGAACGAAGTTCCTTATTATAAAAATATTAATTTTAAGTTATATTCGAGGTATAAAGAAAATAATTATTCGGGTATACATTTTTTATTATGATTTTTTGTTGAAAAAAAAAAAGAAACTACTTTACAAAGTTATCAACGTTATATTATTCACAATGATTTATAAAAAAATACATAATAATAATAATATACAAAGAAACAGTTATTTATATGAATAATAATAATAACCGTCATCACGTAGACTATACATTAGACACTGTATAGCCATCATACTAAGACTACATAAATAATAAAAATCTTACGTTACGGACGTTTTGTCCCGGTTAGGGTGGATACCCCTCCGCATCGTCCCATAAGGAAATTCGTTCCAAAAAATATTGAATCTGATAACCCGAAATTTTGTAGCGTATACGTTTTTCGGTTGCAGTTGACTAATACATTATCAATAGATTGGCACATTAGCTACTGCCAACTTTGTTCACGTGCGATCCAAATGTGAATACACGAGGGCTAAACCCCAAAATTGCGACCTCTTTAATTACAAAGACGTTTATTTTATCGCTTAATAGATTTGGGTAGTTTAAATTAGTTTAGATTTAGCAGTTGATCGACTCAAATTGAAAATGGAAGAAGCGACAAGCTCAATTCGATTTGTATCAAATATTTTGTTGACAAAAAAAGCAATGGAACTTTATGCTTCTTTTTATTGTTCAGATTAGTCGACGAGCCCACAACCCACCTGGTGTTAAGTGGTTACTGGAGCCCATAGACATCTACAACGTAAATGCACCACCCACCTTGAGATATAAGTTCTAAGGTCTCAAGTATAGTTACAACGGCTGCCGCACCCTTCAAACCGAAACGCATTACTGCTTCACAGCAGAAATAGGCAGGGCGGTGCTACCTACCCGCGCGGACTCAAAAGAGGTCCTACCACCAGTAAAAAATGCGTAATGTGTTGAAAAATCTGTCTAAATATACGAATGTTATCACAATACATGTAAATCACAATACTGCGTGTTTTCGTTCATACTTGTGATAGGTAATACGAGACTGCACGGTCAGGTACCGTCGATCTAACTAATTCATTGTACAACGAATCGGTATGCGATTAGATTTGATAGGTAGGGTAGCCATCATCTATACTAAATATAAATCTACAGTGATTTCAATGGATGTTCCGTTATAACTACTGAAGCATGCATCCGATTAACTTGAAACTTGGTATCCACGTACAAAATACATGTACTTAATGGATTTATATGAGTGTTGGACTCCCTACGCCAGTTGCGGGAGCGTTATGATGAGAATCTTTGTGGGGGTGAGAAATAATAATGTTAATTTGAAATGCCCAGCCAAGCGGACGGGTACAGCTAGTACTATATAAATGTGACTTCGACCACGTGTTTCAAGGTAGGCACCGACATTACAAGCTGACGCCGATCGTTTGAATTCACCTGGGCTGTGACCGAATTAATATTATTTCGTTTCCAAGTCTCAAATATTGGCAGCGAAATCTTTTAGTGTCTTTAAAATTTTGAAAACTGTGACTTATGATGTAGGAATATGTCATTTTTAGTTTAGTTCATGAAATGAAAAGAGATTTTTTTAATTAATAATTTTATTATTTTATTGATCAATTATGTGCTTTAGCACATAACGTACAAACGTAGCTATGTGTGCAAATCAGTACAAGATTTAGTTTCAGAAATAATTTCGCCATCCCCTATTCTCTATCCCCATATTTATCACTTCCTCTATTATTAGATAGAATTTATGGCGTGTCAAGCGACATACTATTACTAACTTTCTCACTTGACTGTCAGTTCAAGTGAAATACTAAACTTCGTTATACTGTCCAAGTTTATGTGTCATGCACTTCAGACATGCCAGGGGTTTGTGCATCGCGTTCTGGCGACTTGGAGACTGCGACACACTTAGAAACTCTTAGCAGGGTTGAAAGGCTTTGTTACAGAGAAATAAATGATTTGTGATTATGTAAGTTGCTGCCTCAAAAGCTATATGTGAGCGTGGCGCCAGTGTGATGAAAAGTGGTTAACTCCACACGTCAGCAAACTAATAAAGTAAATATTTTATTTCCGGGAAAGAAATACAGTTCAGTGAAATCTATCTATATATAAGTACTAGCGACCCGCCCTCGCTTCGCTTCGGAAACATTAAAACACACATGAAAACAAAAAAAATAAATAAAAAAAAATTAAAAAAAAGTAGCCTATGTTCATCAGGGACAATGTCAGCTTCTAATGGAAAAAGAATTTTTCAAATCGGTCCAGTAGTTTCGGAGCCTATTCGAAACAAACAAACAAACAAATCTTTCCTCTTTATAATATTATATATATATAGTATAGATATAAAAATGAATTGCTGTTCGTTAGTCTCGCTAAAACTCAAGAACGGCGGTACCGATTTGGCTAATTTTGGTCTTGAATTATTTGTGTAAGTCCAGAGAAGGTTTAAAAGGTAGATAAATAATAATATGCAAATGCTCGGAATTAAAAAAAAAACAATTTGGTTTTTCCTTTGATATCCCCCCCCCAGTTTAGGTCTTTCTTTTGTCGATTGAGGTGCACTGCGAAGTCTGCCGGGTCACCCAGTTGTTTATAAAAAAAAAAAAAAATTTATTACCTCGTTTTATAAGTCACATAAATTAAATGGGATGGGCCATCTCATATATGCAGCGGTGTTCGTATTTATATCTCGTATATCCGTCACGTCTAAGGCGAACGTTTGTCGATCGGTCGGGAATTACCCCGTTCAAGCGAGGGAGGAGCCAAAAGACTTCATAGACGTAAAGCATAGTCTACATATGACGAATTTTTTTAAACGTGTCAAGGCTTATACAATATTTCACTATAGTGCAACGTTCTCAATTATTTCTACTTGGGTATTGTACTTAATAATTCATGTAAAAACGTCTGTTGAAATTAATTGAAAATCACGCTAGATGTGGGAAAATTTTAGGTTACTAGTAGTCCCGCAGTAGTCGAAATTCGACTATAATTAATTGAAATTATAAGTTTGAACATTATTAAGGTTCCATTGTCAAAGACTAATAATACTTCTATAATCACAGATTTCGCCAAAACTACACTATAGATAAATAATATTAAAAATAAACAATATTAACTTATTCTCAAATTTGACCACAGACTTTAAGCAATAACAAAGTTTGATAATAAACAAATAGTATGCATGCGTGTGTGTGTCAAATACATGGTAGTGTGTGTAACGTTTTCTTTATTGATTTAATCTATTTTTTATGCATTATTTAAAAAAAATGTTAGCATTGTGCACTGCTTCTCTATATTCTCTAGAAGTGTGGAAAATTTCGTACTCCTCCGTCCGCGCAATTTTCGTAAAAAGGGATACAAAGTTTTTGCTTCACGTATTAATATATAGATAAATAAGGTTATACTTAAAAATTATGTTTTCATTTTCTAGTTAAGTTTCCAACAACTGTGAATCGATAGTAATTTCACGTGGAACTGCGTGCGTGTTTCAATGAGAGAACTACATTGTTTCAATTGAAATATTAATCACGACGTAAATCCTTCAGTGAGATTTCGTTTAAAACGTTTCAAACTATTCTGTGTGTGCCGGTTGAGTCTCGCCTCGCTCCGCTTCGAGCTACTGAATTATTAATGTGCTCGCGCATAGACATGATACTTTGCGATATCGGCGCGTTCATCTAACTGTATATGTATACATATACATATTATTATGTATACGAGCCAAACTATCTTTGATACATTAATTTTATTTCAATTACAACCCTGAAAGTCTTTCATTTTTACCAACTCATTCCGTTTAGTATGTTTATAGACGTTACAAAATATGATTTATATTAGATACAATAGAATTTGAAGTCGTCGTGGCCTAAAGGATAGGACGTCCGGTGCATTCGTATATAATGATGCAACGGTGTTCGAATCTCGCAGGCGGGTACCAATTTTTCTAATGAAATACGTACTTAACAATTGTTCATGATTGACTTCCACGGTGAAGGAATAACATTGTGTAATAAAAATCAAACCCGCAAAATTATAATTTGCGTAATTACTGGTGATAGGACCTCTTATGAGTCCGCACGGGTAGGTACCACCGCCCCGCCTATTTCTGCCGTGAAGCAGTAATGCGTTTCGGTTTGAAGGGTGGGGCAGCCGTTGTAACTATACTGAGAGACCTTAGAACTTATATCTCAAGGTGTGTGGCGCATTTACGTTGTACAATACAGTTATTCAAGAAAACACACATAAACAAAAGTGGTTATCTCATTATAAGCGATCTCTTCCAGATAATATAACATTTGTGGCGTACCAAGATTTGTATTTTTTCCTTTTCTGTATCATTAATGAATATCAATACTGAAAATCGCTTAAATTTAATTTGATGGTAAAATTTAGTTGTTATCCGAGATTAGAGCATTTTTTGCAACATTGCATCACACTTGAGAATTTTATAGAATATTTTTTATTATTGTCTGAAGAAGTACAAGCCAAATGTTCGTATAGAAAAACAGAAGAAAATTTAAAATATAATCCGCATGGGCTCACTGAAGGCTGTAATAACCCTTTAATTAAATAATAAACCTTTGAATTATATATAATTTTCGACGGGTTCACTAAATTATGACTCAAAACAAAATATAAAAAAACGTGAACATCAGAATTATCATATTCTTATCTCAAAACGTTACTAACTGTCGTTAAAAGTTTACGAATAACACTCGGAAAAGATAAGGAATATTTTCAAAACTTCACTCACTCACTAACCGCGCGGCTTAAGAGACGAAAGTTTGTGTTTGGTAAACATGAGACGGTTCACTTCGGACGGAATGATGCCGCGATAAGCCAGCCCTCAGGTAGATTGCAGCGTGACACGCCAAATCACGCTAACGTGGAATTCGAAGGTAATCGAGTGGGCTTTATAGAGCTTATTATTCAATCAAGCGGATTTTTTTTTCATGAACTGTATTGTAACATTTAATCCCAAAAGCTAATCTTATGGATGTTTTTTTTATCGAAACTATTAATATTAAGCTATGAAATTCATACAATGTACATGTTGGAAGCCCAACAAATTGGTATAAAACCTTTTTTATTGTTGTCGTTGTGGTTTTTGACATTACATTTGAATTTTTAATTTTGGAATGTCTTAGTTCTGTCATTCTCTTTTTTCCGTGCTATTGTACACGAATTATAAAATTTCTAAAATATACAAATTTTATACGTACAATCCTCGCGAGTTTATTTATCAAGTTCCTTGCCCATCTTAATCTTACAGTCCACTACAGTACTTAATTTTACATAATTTTTAATATCCTTACGTTTTCTAGGAACAGCTTTTGTTTTTTGATTTTCCGTACTTGCAGTGAAATAACAAAGAAAAGAGCGCGATTTTTCTTCACATAATGAGCAATATGGTGGAGACTATCATTCTGTGTTTGCATTGTTCTTGGCCATGTTGAGAGATGCTCAGTAAAATTCCAATTTTATTTTGTAAGAGGAATTTTGACGTACAGTTTTCTCTGAAAAATATATTATTGTAAATAGTTCTAAAACAGAAATAAAATCATATTTTCGAAAATGAGAAAGTTACAAACTTTTAAATTTAAAAATCTTGTATAGCCTTGGGTATTATCAAATATTAAAAAAAGATGCACTCAGCATGACGTCAATGACACGACATGATTTGAAGCCTAAAGGACATCCTAAGACGTCCAGTGAACTCATATTAAGCGATGCGACACATACATATGTAAGTATTAAAATGTGTAATTTTTATCTATTAAATACGTACTTAACACATTTTGACGAAATACTTCCAAGATAAAAGAATAACATCGTGTAATAAAAAAAGTTTACGATTCGGTGGTAGATTCTGTGACGCACTGCTCTTGCTAGGGTTAGTGTTAGCAACGTCATCAGGCTGATTCCCCGTGAGCTCACCTACTAGTTCGGTGAATCTAGAATAACTTCTCGAGGTTACTAGAATAGGTAGAAAAAACATAATTAACCCTATAAAATTATAATTTGTATCACCACCCTGCCTATTTTTACCTCCAAGCAGTGAGTGGATCCGGTTAGAAAACCCTTAAATTTGTAATTTCTACGTATTATATGTATATACTTATATATGTCTCAATTTAGAGAACATTGACTTGTACTGTAGATGGGCTTCTAATTCCATTTAGTATGATGATCTAGCGTGGTCCATTTACGCATCAAGCAATAAAAATATATCAATCATCATCATCAATCATCAACAGCCCACAGTCGTCCACTGCTGGACATAGGCCTCTCCCAATCCACACCACTGAGCCCGGTCTGCGGCTCTCCTCATCCACTTCTTGCCGGCCACCGTGCGGAGGTCATCGCACCACCTAGCCAAGTATATATCCACCATATATCCGCATGTCAAATTTTAAACTTAGTTTAACGCGTTGTTAATTTATGTCGAACGTTGAACTGTGTTTAAACTGAATGACTTACCCCAAATATCTTCTAATTTTTGGGGTTGGTTAGACGTTCTCGACGTTCGATAATGTTCGAGGGTACTCGTTTTGAGTGTTCTCCAAAATGAGAAGATTCGAGGTAAGAATTCCTTAAATAGGTAAGATTAGTCTTGGAATTCAAGCCCCTTCTTGTTCTGTAGTCAACAGTGCAATAAAATCGGAAGTATTTCGTTCAGCTTAGATAAAACAGAGCGTTGGATCTGTGTCGGGGTTTTGTAAAGACTTAAGTGTCGGCGTGTGTTGGGTGTGTTTTTTGATCTTTCGGAGTTTTTAAGTGTAGCCCGATATGATGACATTTTAATGTAATGTCGCCCCTTTGGAACATGAAACTGAATTGTCAATTATTTTATATGAGATGCTCAGATTCATTACACATAGAGGGTACATTAACACATTCATTTCAATATTTTTTGTTTATTGTTATATTTTTAAGCTCCCATATTGTCACTTTTAAGCAATCCATGAATTTCAGTTTAATTTTTGTCTATTAATTTTCAATTTTTGTATATCTGAAGGAAAGCTGTTGTATTATTTGAGATACAGGTTTTACCATCTAGTTCAAGCACATATGCAAATCTTCTATGTTAACGATAAAAAAAAGGTCCTCGAACTGAAATTGATGATCGCTTCCCGAAAGAAATAGGTACATTCAAGGTACTAGCCCAACGTGGGGACCAATATTCCGTTGGTGATGGGAAGAGATGTGTAGCACAATAAACGCTCTTGCCTTCCGATAGGGTGTGGACACGAGTTTTTGAATAACAGAAGTCTTTAGTCAGTTGAACTTCAACATACCCCTCACCAATTTCAGTGCTAGAGCGTTGTGTTGACAGGAAATTATATTGGATACAATTATTTTTGGAACGCAGTGAGTATGTTATCGTATTGGCAGGAAAATTGTATTGTATTCCCTGCTAAGTCAGGGGAGCATTGGATCCACCTCATTAGGCGTTGTTACTATCGCTCAAGGACATTGACAATACTGTGGGTACAGCTAAGTTATTGCTTACCTCTAAGAACTCATTATAGCATAAAATTTATTTTCTTCAATTCGTGTTTTGATATAAAGTACTTATAATCTAACCTCCTTAAATCCAATCCGTCCTTAAATCCAATCCGTCCAATCCAATCCCAATGTAACTGTGTATTCAAAACGTCTGTGATAATTTTACGACAAAAATAACAAACGCGAGATTACGCTGTAAAAGTGTTTTCAAATGTAATGAAGGATAATTTTGAAAGATTATAATAAATAAAAATGTTTAGAAACCAAAGAACCCGTATCTACATCATATCATAGCAAGCAAAATTAAACTTAGAATAATATTTTAATATAAGTACCAAAGTAATAAGATTGTTGTTTGTCATCGGTACGTGTCGAAATTTTCAATGTAATCGATTGAATGAGAAACACGATAAAAGATTCCGTTTACATAGATATGTATTTCTTAACAAATCAAACTACAAAAAGGCGGAGTTAAAAAATGACCACGTAATGAAAGAGCTCAGAATACCGCGATTGTTATTACATTTCACTCACCTTTGTTACGATAATTGTTAATTAAGCGAAGTAATCTTACTTTGCATACTGTACATTAATGAATGGGCTCATCATATAATTTCCCTGCTGGGGTAGGCGTAACATGTGAATAATTAATATTTTGACGGCGCTGACTTCATGTTGGTGACGGAATTTTGCTTATATTATAAGTTATTTAAAAAAAAAAAAAGAAAAACTTGTTATGCAGCGTATTACAAGCATATTATTGGCTATTTCTGCCGTAAAGCAATCACTACCATTTGAACAGTGGGGGAACAGGGCAGATACCAGTTGAGACTTTAATCTCGTGTTTCCAGATGGTTACTAGTATTCACGTTGTGATACCTATGAGTTTCGAAAACGAGATGCACCATTAAGCTTTCTGTTCATTCAGAGATAAATATACTTTTTAAAAACACCAGTGATTATTAAAGTTATAAATTTTGTGGTTTTGATTTATATAACACGGTGTTGTAATTTCATTGTGAAAGACGCTTGCAAACACGTGTAAAGTGTAATAATAATTCCATATAAAATAAAATAAAATAAAGAATAATGTGTAAAAAACGTGGTACCTACGTGGTACTTACAGAATGAATATCGAAGTTGTCGCATTTCCTGATAAAAGTAGATCGGGCGTCCGTCCGATATGTATTTTTGATGAAACATCTCAAGAGTAACTAATTAATATGAGGTAGAATGCGAAGCTCAATTTTTCTTTTAAATATGACTTTAAATTGTTTTTTCTCTGTTAAGTAGTAATTATAATTTAGATTCCTGTAATTTTGTTTTTGTAATGTTAATTAGAAAACATTGTGATGTAAATACTATATAAACGTATCGGGTGCAACCACAGTATGCAGAATAATGTCGTAAAAACCCACGTTATTTATCACGACTTTATAATAAGTTCTCGTGCTTCCAGTCCAGTAGAGCTTGAGTTATTTAGCTCGAGCTGCGCATTACAAATTAGGGTGCTACGGCGTAGCACGTTATTAGATGTCTACGGTAAATAAGTCGAAAAAGTTACTCCAGTTTATTTCCATTGTTACTTTATATTCGGCTAAAAATGATTCTGTTTTATAATTTTGTGTTTTAAGTCAATAATCTCAATAACCGCTTTTGATAGATTAAACTTCTTTTCGTCGTTATAACAGTAAACCTTTTGCTATAGATAGGCTGACGAGCTGGTATACGCCACTTGGTATTGGATATTATAACATAAATGCCATCATCGCCAACTTCGGAATAGGATATCAAACTTTCCATTAAAATGGAGATGAATGTCAAAGTGAACATTTTTTGGGCAGATTTATTTAAAAAAAAAACTTATTATGAGATTTTGGACGGTTTAACTAAAATATTATATAATGTATTACATTAGACTTCTTAAGCTGATAATTATTTATTCTGATACTTAAAATTACTTATTACGTTTTTTTATGTTTTTTTTTGTCTGTGTGTTGGTTTTCAGGAAGTTTTCACATTAGCCTCCTTTTGTACTTTCACCTAAGTTTATTTCTCTTAATCCAATATACAAATATCTCTAATAAAGACCTTTGGACTAAATATGACCAAAATCCCATCGCGCAAGACATTGCTCATCGGAAATGGCGTTGGATAGGACACACTCTACGGCGCAGCGGAGTCAACGCAGTATCAATCGCGTTTGAGTAGCAACCGCTTGGCAGGAGAAGACCTGGTCGCCCTGTACACACTTGGCGACGCACCGTAGAGAGTGAGATGAGGACTGCCAACGTGACCTGGAGTGATGTCAGGAGCAAGCGCAAGACAGGGTAAAGTGGAGACAACTTGTGAGGGCCCTATGTACCCTAGGACTACAACAACAACAAAACAAAAAATCCAATATACTTGTATATGACGGAGAAACGAAAGCTTAATACAACAAGAAATTACATTTAAATAGAGTTATTACATTATCCTCCTTTTCGAAGGCCGTTAGGCGAAGATTCTAACTTCCAATAGTAATTAAGATTAGGATGTCATTCCTACGGGAATTACGTTGATTACATGTATCCCGGAAACACTCAATATTCCCTAACTTAAAGTGATCACTTGTAGTTTGGGTTTCTGAGTACCGTTTATCAGAATTATATTATTTTGTTGTTACGGAAAGTTTTATTTGGTTTGATTTTCATTCATTTTCTGGTCTTTATCCGTATTTTCTGAGCTTTTACAGTAAAAGCTGAGTTCGCTGTTTCTGCTCAGTTTTGATTAAGGACAGCACAGATAATCATCTCTATTATAATTTTCCTTCATTTAAAATTTTCCATTAGTTTTGATTTGGATTTCAATATTACGGCCAGCTGCTTGATTCGTGTTATTTGTTCATAGAAATGGTAGATTTAGACATAAATCTGTATTTGAATAGAGGTAGGGTTCATGCCTTTTGTTGCTATGACGCAATCACGCGTTCCGCTTTCAAGAGTTGGGGCCATTGGCGTTGTCATATTTATGTGCTCGGATAAATAGTAGACCATGAGCTCATCTGACTGGTCAGACAAAAAACGGAAAAAAAGTTCACTTTAGAACATAACGTATTACGACCCATTACATAAGTCTATTGTATGTAATCACAAATATTGAGTTTTAGATTAGATTATTAGACAATTTTTTTGTAAGGATTTATGTTTTAATAAAATCCTAAATTAGGTAGGTAATGGCATTTTTTTCATTAGTGCTTAAAGCAATAAATAAAACAGCACGCAAAATAGTCGTAATTTAATATGATTTACGGAACACGAGATAGCTTTACATGTAAATGTGTTATTTTTAAGTTATTATATGTAATATCTTTTTTAAGTCCTTGTACAAGGGCTATCTGTTCTCTGATATTATAATCTACGATAGGAAAAATAAAATGAATTAAACAAGTGTTAGTCAGTTCATATTATGGGAACCGGAAATGTAACATGAAACAGCTTGTACACGCACCCCGCGCTCTAACAAGCCCGTATGTTTCGTGCGTCAGTTTGACTTTTGTTGTTTTACATTTTTTATTTCTTAGATGGGTGGACGAGATCCATAAACCCAGAGAGATCCCATAGACTTCTACAACAAGTTCTAAGGTCTCAGTATAGTTACAACGGCTGCCCCACCCTTCAAACCGAAACGCATTACTGCTTCACGACAGAAATAGGCGGGGCGGTGGTACCTACCCGTGCAGACTCACAAGAGGTCCCACCACCAGTAAAACATATTACATTGAACATACTTGAAATTGCTTTAGTAAATAATGAGTTTTAGATATTTATTTTATTTATATTGTATTCGCTCAACAGCCTGTATTCGTTTGAGGTATCTTCAGATACACCCTGTACATGAGCTTGTCACTCATACAGTTTTGCTACAAACTAACGCTCAAGTTCGTTCACGGGCTTAGTTATATGCGAATAAAATTCGTCTCTGTCACATACTGTTTTTACTCAGAATCATGCAATATTTAGGATTCCCAAAATTTATCATGTAACTAATCGGATTTCTGACTGTCTGTGCGCGTTTTCTGTGTACAATAATTTCTGGTTGGACAAAATACAAAAACGAAATATTTTTTCCTTATTCATGGCATTCGCTATAAAAATGTATTATTTCCTAATTCAAGGCATTCGCGACAAATGAGCTAATTTACAAATCGATTGCTGTCGTTTTGTTATTAGCGAATGAGTAAATTAGCCAATTTGAGGTTAAGTTACCGGGGCTTAATATTACAGAACTATAAAAATCTTCTTCCAGCTTGTGGTGTTTAGTTGAACATTGAAGTTTAGTTCTGGTACAAACTAATACAGACAATGGTGTTATTATTAGTATGTAATGAAGCTATGATAATACTCATACAAATCCTACAGTCAATACTCATATCAAATGAATTAAAGCATTAAATTAATTAAAATTTCCTCAAGTAGTGCTCCTTTAGTTTGAGAGTTGTTTTTTTTTTTTTATTGCTTAGATGTGTGGACGAGCTCCTAGCCCACCTGGTGTTAAGTGGTTACTGGAGCCCATAGACATCTACAACGTAAATGCGCCACACACCTTGAGATATAGTTCTAAGGTCTCAGTATAGTCACAACGGCTGCCCCACCCTTCAAACCGAAACGCATTACTGCTTCACGGCAGAAATAGGCGGGGCGAAAAGACCACGCGCATCCGTCTCATCTTGTCTTCGGTTACTTGGAGAGCATCGTAGATGGTGGAATCAAGGGTGGTGCTGATCTAGTTGGATTAAGGCGTTGGGCTGCGCCCCCGGGATCTTTTCTTTTCACTTTAACAGTTTTTCAAGTTTGCTTCCTTTCCTAGCAATGTGTCCAAAGTACTCTAGTGAATCGAATGAAATTCTAGAAAACATTGTTTTGATTTTGGACCTTTGCGAGTATCGATGCGTTGGTCCGATATACAGTTCACGTATAATATACTATCCAACGAAAAATACAGTCGAGACCACTTGATTACCCTTTTACAAAAACTACGGTGAATATTAACTAATAGCCCTGAAAACGTATTCACCAGTATGTCTGAAACCCAATGAAACTTATGTACACGGGGTATTACAAGTTTCTAGGTCAAACAGCCCACAGAGGTCAGCGCCTTAACACCTTATGAATCCACGTAATATTAAAATAAAGTGAACAATGTTCACAAGGTTGTAAATAAGTGTAGAGCATCTACTAAGTAACTTTCTTATTTATTACTAAATAGTGTAGTCGAAATTCGACCATAAACACTGATAATTTAGATTTCATTTTTCATTTCTTTTGTTTTGTCGTTCTTATGTTTTTCTTGTAGTTATACTACACGAACCAGATAATATACAAACTTATTATTTATTTATTAACTATGTTTAGTGATTTATATTTAATTACACAGCTGTTTTCTATGTTAAGGGGCTCGTCGATCTAAGTTTCTATAAAACAGATTGTTTGGATAGCGACGTAATTGCTCTAAAAAGGTTATAGTTAAAATTAGATTTTTTTAACATTTCTCCTTCACCCTCAATAAGACGTAAGATAAAATGCCTTAATTATATTATATTTGAAATTTTTGCAAGATACAAAGTATATTTCAATTATACAATTTAACTGAACTCGAAACCTAAGAATGTTCTAATAGGTACATAAAAACTAATTGTTAATAAAAAATAAAAAAAATTTTTTTTTTAAATAGATTCTAATGAAATACGTACTCAACAAATGTTCACGTTTGACTTCCACGGTGAAGGAATAACATCGTGTAATAAAAATCAAACCCGCAAAATTATAATTTGCGTAATTACTGGTGGCAAGACATCTTGTGAGTCTGCGCGCGGGTAGGTACCACCACCCTGCCTATTTCTGCCGTGAAGCAGTAATGCGTTTCAGTTTGAAGGGTGGGGCAGCCGCTGTAACTGGCGCATTTACGTTGTAGATTTCTATGGGCTCCCGTAACCACTTAACACCAGGTGGGCTGTGAGCTCGTCAACCTAAGAAAAAAAAGTACCTAAATAGTTGAGAAGAAACAAAATATTGTAAGCGGAATTAAATTTAGTCGGTTTAATCAATTAATAATTCGAGAACACGTAATTTGCGTGTATATGTACATATGTGTACATATACATACATATATACACATAATGCCCATACATTTAACTTTCAAATCATACGAGGTCATTGACTAGCGCACTTATCGTTTGGTTCTTAATTGTCATACATTATGTAGATTTTCGAAACACGATTAAAAAATTTAATTGTAATGTATTAAAAATATAATTAGTACTCAGGCGTCTTCGCTTTCGAAGATGGCGTCCCGCATAAGGCAATTATAAAATAAACAATCAACCTATTGCACATTCAGATGTTTTGAAAGAAGAAATTGACTATATTTATTCTTATGTCATCTAAAGTAAATTCTTTTAAAATATACCCAGAGCGTACAGTCTTCTTATAATTTGAATTTCTCGTTTATACTCAACGATATTGCACAAGTGTTAAGAATAGTAATCAGTTTCTAGCCCGGATAGCAACTAAGTATCCGTATTATTGATAGGATTACGTGAGGAAATATCTAACGGAAAATTATTGAAGTGAAAACTTCTTTAGAATCGTTGTGATTTCAAACCGGATGCAACGGAAAAAACGACAGGTAAGAGACACAAATACAAAAATTTGTAGGATGAAGCCAGCAAAGAATGAGACAGAAATATACATACTATTTAATACAGCGCCATCTGTGAGATTTATTTAGGATTATACGTGAAATTAAAATATCAATTCACAGAGGGCGCTACCTTACAATTATTTACTAATGACAAAATTTTACATATACTTAAGACGTTTAGGATAATTGTATTTTAATTTTGGAAGGTTTCACTTCTACCACGTGTGAATTGCACACATTTTGTTTTTTATGTTTATGAAAGTACTTTTGACGTGTCGTGAATTTATTTTTAGATTTAAATATAACATAACTACAAGGAAGGTAGGGCGTTTAAGCTAAGAAAATATTAGTAAAGAAATTGTATCACCATCTTGCCTATTTCTGCCGCGAAGTAGTCATTCGTTCAGGTTTGATGGATGAGACAGACGTTAAATGATTCAATGGAGTCTTCGACCTCATGTCTCAAGGTGGGTGACGGCATTCACGCTGTGATATCAGTGGTCTCGGATAACCACTTCGTAACACGCGAGCTGGTTTGATAAGAGCCTACTTTACGACCCCAATCAGGTCAGTTAGACAATCACATTCGAAAATTTTGTGAATTGCTTTTAAAAAATTGATAGTACACATTATAATTATAATTAGCCTAATACCTTACTAAGAAATTCAATGCGTCAATGTTGGCCTGTTATTAATTGTAAAACTTAAAACTATGTCAGTTAAACATTACGTATGTATTAACAATAACAAAGGTCAAACACTGCACGAGATGTTTAAGCAAGCCACGTTCTTCGCACGCGACATAATAATAAAGAATATTTGTCAAAGACATTGCTTAGTACGGGGCGTTATATCATGATTTACGTACAGACTGCGCTGCGTGCAAATTACAGCGCGCTCGCATTACCACCTGTGACTCGAGAGCTAGCACAATACAATGCTGCGACAATCTATGACGACTATTATTAATAGCTTTGCTTAAGAGGTAACTTGTCGTTTGGAACCTCTGGGTCTGCGGAGGGACTTCGGATCCCTCTGTATTTTGTACCGTATGTTCCATGGGGAGTGCTCTGAGGAATTGTTCGAGATGATACCGGCATCTCGTTTTTACCATCGCACCGCCCGCCACCGGAGTAGAGTTCATCCATACTACCTGGAGACACTGCGGTCATCCACAGTGCGTTTCCAGAGATCTTTTTTGCCACGTACCATCCGGCTATGGAATGAGCTCCCCTCCACGGTGTTTCCCGAGCGCTATGACATGTCCTTCTACAAACGAGGCTTGTGGAGAGTATTAAGCGGTAGGCAGCGGCTTGGCTCTGCCCCTGGCATTTCTGAAGTCCATGGGCGACGGTAACCACTCACCATTAGGTGGGCCGTATGCTCGTCTGCCTACAAGGGCAATAAAAATAAAAATAAACTTGTGTAATTGTGTTTAATACATACGACATATTCATCGGTTTCTTTTTTAAAGAAAATTCAATTTTTTACACCGCACGATTTATTTCTGTCGTCGCTATGCTATTAATTACGGAAATCGCCTAATAATTCAGATGTACATACACTAATCACGCTTTATGAGTAAAATAAAACATACATTCATAAAGATGCATTTTTAAATTTAGTTTCAGATTTCATGGAAACGTATTCCTTCAGTTTTGGGGATGAGGAGTCAATGAAATAACATTCGTTCGTTTCGATGAAATTTCGACGTGGCAATAACAAATAAAACAATTAAATACTTATTTTCTGGAAGAGCCTTTCCTTCAATTCCAAGTTTTGTGTTATCTTATCTTATACCTTTAAACGAGCAATTCTTGTGTATATATACCTAGTCAGGTCATAAATTCTGTCACATGTTTAATGTAAAATAATTGAAACAAGTTTATTCATTATGTAACCATTCATATACCAAAATGAACTTAACAAAACATAGATTCTTATGACACTAAAGTTTATTCAAAATGACCTCCTTGATTTTGAATACAGGCCTTCGATCTGCGCGGCCAGTCGTCTATCGCAGCACGAACGAGGTCCATGTCAATATCCACGGCTGCCTTAATCAAGGGTGTCTTGAGTGACTCCAAATTGGGATGAGGCTTTGAGCACGCCTTTTCCTCCAAGTGTTGCCATATCTTGTAATCTAACGGATTCAAATCTGGACTGGAGGAGGGCCAGTCTTCGTGCCGGATGAAGTCGATTTCACGCGCCGCCAGCCAGTCTTGTGTGCTCTTCGCTCTATGAGCTGGCGCCGAATCTTGTTGGAATACCCAGTGCCTGTTATTGAACATGGTATGAAAAACAGGGTCCACAAGGTTCGTCAGGACTGTATTTTGATACACAACTGCATTCGTTTTTACACCTTGCTCACAAAAATGTACCTCTGTTAAGCCCCAATAAGAAACTCCCAACCATACCATGAGCGAGGATGGAAAATGACCTCGTTGGACACGCGGAATACGGTTGCTCGCTTCTTCACTACTGTGTGCGTACACCTTATCATTTTGTTTGTTGTAGCTCTCTTCTATGGTAAAAATTTTTTCATCCGAAAAAAGAATTTCCCGATAATTTTTTCCCGCGTACCGCTTCAACAAAGCGCGGCAGTTCTTCAGTCTCAGGTCCATTAGACGAGCATTCAAACGATGTCTTGTTTTTCTTCGATATGCCCGAAGCCCTAAGTCTTCATTTAACACCCTTTTCACCGTGGTTCTGCTTAACCCCATCTGAAGGGCCAACAGTTTCTGCTTACGTTTGGGATTTCTTTGAATTCGCGCCTTCACAGCTTTTATCACTGCTGGAGTCCTAACAGACCGAGGGCGACCACTTCTTGACCTGTCATCTACACTAGAGTCTTCATTGTATCGTTTGATGGTACGATAAACGAATCTTTTGGTTATATTAAAATTTTTCAGTATGTTAAAAATTTGAATTGGCGCGTAACCGCAACGATGCAACGCAATAACTGCAACATGGTCTTTTTTAAGCGTCCACTCCATATTTAAAAATGAGTAAAATTCTAGAAGTATAAATTTTTATTTTCATGAACAATTCGAAATTCGAATTCAATAAACTTTTTTGTGGCCAGCATTCTAAAAGAAAAGTTTTTACAGTGTGACAATACTTATGACCTGACTAGTTATATATATACAATATATGAATCTCGGCTCCAACGATTTTCATAAAATTTAGTAAACAGGGGTTTTCGGGGGCGATAAATCGATCTAGCTACGATTTATTTCCAGAAAATGTTGTTTTATTAGTGTTTTCAAAAATCAATTTTATCTATAATCAACTTTATGATTCTTCCCGGCATTTGGGCATAATAAGTCCCATATTGACAAATAATAATACTATAACCAACTGTTTTAAAGACACAAAAAGATGGCGTTATAAAAAAAAAGAAAGAGCAAAGCTCGGTCATCATCTAGTAATAATTGTGCTTGTAATATTATTCGTCTTTGATTCAAGTAAAACTATTGTCTATTGTAATCTTCAAATTGCTCGGCACCTGCGATTGCTTAAATTACGTTGTGGGCCTTGATTGAATTGGCAACGATCAGTAAATTAAAAGTTTTGGTTTATAGCAAATAGATAATTTAATTAAATTATTTTCTTTAGCATATCCCATTCTATACTCTATTCAAGTGACTTATCAGCCCTTTTACAGTAATTAAAAATAGCTTTCCAACCAATATTAAAGCGAAGGAGTTCATGTTTCACGTGAATATATTAGAAACCCAAGGCATTAGAGAGGTAATTTGAGAAATTTTCGTTAAATTTCGCAGCGCTTGATTTCAGATAACATTTGATCTAGATAACGTAGATCTGAGAATTTATTGAGGTACGCAAATCAAAGGTCCAATTTTAGATAGTCCTTGTAAAATACTTGAATTTACAAGTCGTAAATTGAATTCCATAACACTTACATAGTAAATAACACGCACTTCGAATAGTAAATATTGGTTGTTAAAATTTGAATAATGTACTATTTAAATTTAAATTATTTTAATTAGGAAGGTAATAATTTAATATGTACATATTATGATAAGACACTAATTTTGTTAAATTAAATTACTTGCATGATTTGTTTTTCAAATTTATCTTATGCGATATATTTCACGTAAACAAAATTTGTCTTAGCTACAAAAGCAATAGCTTCATTCAATGATTCTACTTATTGTGCAGTAAATCGCATGCTCGCATTTACAATAACAATTAGATTAATTCGTGCCAGAATTTAACTGCCGAATGTTTTCAATAGCAAACTAACCGAGTGTAGATAGATCAATTTGCAACGGAATTGCAACGGGAAATGCTGAATCAATCCGGCCAATTTGCCGATGACTGTCCGGCTCGGGGACTTTGAATTCCGTAGCTTCTCATTTGTTAGACGCCATCGACTATGTTGTTCGGTAGGCATTCCGTTTGGTATTTAGGCGGGTGCCGGTTTTAAAGGTATGTTAGATATGAAGTGTAATAGTGTTTTCATAAAAAAATACTTACAAAAGCGACCAGTGATTATTAGTAAAAAAAAATTGTATGGTATTATAGTAATTTGGGTACATTATGGACTTGTTTCGTCTTGAATGGTGGAGAATTGAACGAAAATTTTACTTCGACCGGGTTTTTTGATTATTATTATATATTATTTATAGTACCTAGAAACAGATTCTTGCACTAGACTAATTGGGAAAAAATCTCGTATTTACCTTTTTATTTATTCATTGCTTAGATAGGTGAACGAGCTCACAGCCCACCTGTTGTTAAGTGGTTACTGGAGCCCATAGACCTCTACGACGTAAATGCGTCAACCACCTTGATATATAAGTTCTAAAGTCTCAACTATAGTTAGTTACAACGGCTGCCCCACCCTTCAAACCGAAACGCATTACTGCTTCACGGCAGAAATAGGCAGGGTGGTGGTACCTACCCGCGTGGATTCCAAAGAAGGTCCTACCACCAGTAATAAACCTCTCTCGAGGCACTGGTAGATAAGTAGGCATAAAAAGTATTTATTACAGACATTGTGAAATTATTACTGATTTTTAGCATTGATTGACATGAGATAATGCAACTTAGCAGATTATTATATTAAATAAGAGACAGAATGCCAATAATAATGAAATTAGAAATACTGAACCGTAAATTTATTAATTCAATGAAGCCATCTAGAATCGAAAACACGCATAGCAGTATTTGATTAAAATGAGTCAATATCGCCCACAAAACTCTGTGAATGTCGCTAAATGTATACTTTTTTTTTTAGTATTCGTATTTTGAAATGCACGTAATTAATAATGTAATAGATCGATCGCGCTTTAAAGGTTCCACAAATATATTTTTTTTAATGTACAAACGAATGCATTTTGTTTCAATTCAATCGAATAGATGAGACGAGAATATTCCAAATGCGTAAATTATTTTAGAGAGAAACTATAATTTTTGTTTTCTTTGTTTTAGGCGATCGAGTACAGGGTTGCTGGCTCCGCAGTTGACGTGTCAATCGTCAGCGGCGGCGACTGCAGCGGCTGCAGCACCCCACCCAGCGCCAGCCTCGCCACCGCGCGTCGTCTCCGCGCCCCCAGTACCTATCGTTCAACCTCCACCCGAATCATTACCACCGCCCACTCAAGACGATGGCGTCAGATTGCGAAGAGTTCACACTGTCGCTGTACGGGATTACCTTAAGAGAGAAACACAAACGTTTTTTGGCGTACAAAGAGATAATGAGAGGGAGCAAAGAAGGCTGTGGTTTGAAAGGCGGAGGAGGCACGCGGCGCGGGCGCTGGGTGACCTCCGGCTTGACCTACCACCGGACCATCATCCTGATGACGATGATATTAGGTAAGTAATATATTTCAAAAGAATATTATCTGTATTAGAATATTAAGAAAGAAAGATTTCGTGGAAGAATGTTTTATAGTTTTGTTTACATAACTGAAACATGAAAAATCTAGACTGACCATTTGTTAGTTAGTTATTTTTTATTCTTTCGTTAAAACGCGAACTAAGTTCGACGAACTCTTATAATGGAGTCTATTGTTCAATGCATATAAATGGAGCTTAATTTTGCCATTCTAGTTCTTTGAAAAATTATTCGTACTTAAACTATACGATTAACGTCTCACTGAATTTCAGATTCAAGCTTCGTTTTGTTTTAATGTTTGTCAATTGATTTAATTTAATTTTTTATTGTGAGCTTATTCGTTTCGAATTTTGTATTTCTTTTCGAGTTAAGATATCTACACAATTGTGCTTTATTTCGAAAAAGAGTATCTTTGATTATTGAAACATACATTATTAAATTATAAGGATTAATGATATGATTTTTACTATACGACTTAGATTACTTATCGGTTCGAGTTTACATTATGTCCCATAATTAGGAACTAATCAATAAATAAAATTTGGACTGTCCGATTTTTATAACACGATGCTATTAGATTAAAAGGCCCTATTACATACTCCGATATTATCCAGTCATATGAAAATGCATCAAAGAATTCATATCTGCATGAAAAAATCTTATCAATAATGTTAATGTAAGTTTTATACTTTTTCGTATGCAGATATAGATGATAACAGATTTCAAATAATCGCTGAATGGTATGTAAGAAGCGACCGTAACTCGTTCGTGATAAATTTGTGTAACAATAAAGAAAGATACGATGATACAATGAAACAAACAGAATTAAAATAACCGCATTTACAAAGCAACGGAATAGTTAATTAGAATAATTAAAATTAGCACTGTTTACCCAATGGACCCATTTATGATGTGGACATTGGAAATTCGATTTCTGGTAGTCGTGGTAGTCAATTATAATAAAGTATGACGTCACGGAATATTCGAAGAATTTTTCGTTGATTATTATTAAGCTTGTTGTATTCGAACCCTGTTCGTTTAATAGAAATGCATACAGGTATATTGTAAGGTTTATGATTATTTATATTAATATGATTATATAAAGTCCTATAGATATCAAGAATTATTATTAATTATGAGATTTGTATTGCAAAATATTTAAATATTATTGTTTATTAGTTGCTCAATTGACTGCTTTTAAAGTCACGTGACTAAGCCACGTGACCAGTCAAGAGGGGATAGCCGGCTGAGACATATTTAAAAGAGAATGCAGGCGGTCAGAACACATTCTCGCTCACGACTCGGTCGTGCGCGGACGTGCTTTCCGATCCGTGGCCCGCTTGCGAGCTGCGTCTCTGAACTCACAGTTGTGCTCGACAGTGTAGTGACCGTGAATACATCGTGCGTACAATTCGGTAGTGCGGACGTGCCGATCCGTTGGTCGCTTGCGATCTGCGTATCGAGGTCCATTTTTGTGCGCTAAAGTTTTGTAACCGCGAACCCACCCTTACCAACTGCCTTTTTCAAGGCAAAACCAATCGCTACGTTCAGCTTCCTGTGGCACTCACAGGCTAGCGATTTCCTAACCCTTCCCAAAAACAATAGTCTTTTTCAAGACTAGACCCCCGCTCGCGATTCTGCCTGCTGTAGCACTATACAGCCCGAGCGGGTTCCTTTCCTTTTCCCCGCCGATTGCCGTTTTCACGGCATAGGCATTCCCCCCCCCTGCTCCTTGCTGTCCTGCAGCACAGGGGGGTTACAAATCCTATCCGGGGCCTCGCCTTTCGGCGAGTTCAACAAAAGTCCCGGGGCCGCCCCCCCCGGGCAAGAAGACCGAAAATGCAGCAAGAAGAAAGTGTCAGTGAAAGTGCTAGTGACATTGTCGGGTTCCTCCGGGATAGGTACCCGTCAATTAGGGCCGAGTACTTAGCGTATAGGGCCTCCCGTGGCAATCCCTCCCCCCCCGCGTCCGTCGCCGCGTATTTCAACCGTGCCTCGGAGGCACGCCGCGCGCCCCCCGCCGCCACGTTAAGTTCGAGCGCACGTTCCGACGATGCGACTCACGAAGCGCCTAGCGCTACCCCCACCCCCGCGCCCGCGTCGGTTACGTCATCACGCGCTACGTCCGCCGCGACCTCGATCGTTTCAAGTTCAGGCTCCGATACCGAATCGGAGATGGATTTCGAATCCGCGTCAAGCCCTCAGCCTGGAACTTCGGATGGGTTCCAAACCGTAACGCGCGGTAAAAAGCGTACTCGCGCCGTGGAGTCCCGGAACTCCACGACAAAACAGACGAAATCCGCGTCCGCCTCTCGACCGAAAGTAGTAGTTACACCGGAGTCGGACTCCGCGCGCCGCGTAACCCCACCGCCGCGTCCCAAGCCCGCGCCCGCTCCCAAAGTAGCTGCCCCGCCCCCGCTGATACTTCAAGAGAAGACAGCGTGGAATCGCGTGTCCCAGGCCCTTCAGGCAAATAAAATTAACTACACCCATGCGCGTAACGTCGCGCATGGGATTCAGATCAAGGTCGCAACGCCGGGCGACCATAGGGCCCTCTCAGCATACCTCCGAAAGGAGAACATAGGTTTCCACACCTATGCTCTTCAGGAGGACCGCGAGCTCCGCGTAGTAATACGCGGAGTCCCTAAGGAGCTAGAAATAGACTACATTAAGGAGGATCTGACCGCTCAGGCCCTCCCGATAGTTAGTGTGCACCGGATGCACAGCGGGCGGGGCAAACAGCCCTATAATATGATACTCGTGGCGTTAGAACCCACCCCGGAGGCCAAAAAGAAGATCGCATGTCTCACGACAATTTGCGGCCTATCCGGGATCTCGATCGAAGCCCCCCACAAGCGTGGCACTCCCGGGCAGTGCTACAGGTGCCAACTCTATGGCCACTCGGCGCGTAATTGCCACGCGCGCCCCCGCTGCGTGAAATGCCTCGGCGATCACGCTACGTTAGACTGCGTTAGAGATAGGGAAACCGCGACCGAACCTCCCAGCTATGCCTTAAGCAAGGGCACCCCGCGAACTACCGTGGATGTCCCAGGGCTCCGCGAAAACGCCCAACCCACCCAGCTCCGCGAACCGTCGGCCCAAAGACTTCGGCACCTTCAGTGCCGAAACCCGCCTTCGTGCCGGCTGCAGTTCCCACGGTCTCGGCGTGGAAAAAGCCGCTGCCGTATACGAAGGCGGGAACGGAAACCGCACCCCCGCCCCCGCTCGCGACACGCCCCGCGCCCCAGCCCCTGCTCGCACCTCGCCCCGCGCCCGCGTTCCGCCCCCCGCAACCCTCTGCCGTCAACGACTTCGCGCTCGTGCGCGACTTCGTCACCGCTGTTAACTTCGACCGTCTGCGATCGTTCGCAGACGCGATACGTAGGTCGGTAACCCCCGAACAGAGACTCGCGGCCGCGTTCGATCACATGGACGTATACGAGTCCGTGTCCCGCACTTTATAAAAATCTTTACCGGTAATCAATGGCGCAAAAAGGTAGAGAAAAACCGTATTCCCTTACGTTAGCATTCTACAATGCTAACGGACTCGCGCGGCAACGCGATCAAATTTTCGAATTCCTCCGCGATAATCTTGTAGATATTCTACTAGTGCAGGAAACCTGTCTGAAGCCCTCGCGTCGCGACCCGAAAGTCGCGAATTACGTCATGGTTAGGAATGACAGACTCACCGCCTCCAAAGGCGGGACTGCCATTTACTATAGGCGGGCCCTGCACGTTGTCCCTCTCGATACTCCCTCGCTCTCACATATCGAGGCGTCAGTGTGCCGTATCTCGCTGACGGGACACCAGCCGATCGTCATCGCATCCGTTTATCTCCCCCCGGACAAGCCCCTTCTGAGCAGTGACATCGAGTCACTGTTCGGCATGGGAGACTCCGTCATCCTGGCAGGCGATTTAAATTGCCACCACACTAGGTGGAACTGCCATCGTACTAACGTTAACGGTAGGCGTCTCGACGCGTTTATAGACGACCTCACCTTTGAAATAGTCGGTCCCCCAACTCCAACATGTTATCCGTATAACATCGCGCTCCGTCCGAGCACTATAGACCTGGCATTGCTTAGGAACGTAACTCTGCGCTTGCGTTCCATCGAAGCAATGTCAGAGCTCGACTCAGACCACCGACCTGTCGTTATGCAGCTCGGTCGCCCCCACAACCCAGTCACTGTTACGAGGACCATGGTGGATTGGAATAAGCTGGGCACGTGCCTAGCCGACACCGCTCCGCCAATCCTCCCTTACGGCCCGGATTCGAATCTATCCCCCGAGGACACCGTCGAATCCATAAACATCATTACCGATCACATATCTTCCGCGATTATTAGATCTTCTAAAGAAGTCGATGTGGAGGACAGCTTCCACCGCATCAGACTGTCCCCCGATCTTAGGAATCTCTTAAGAGTTAGGAACGCGGCAATCCGGGCCTACGATCGTCTTCCCACGCATTCAAACCGGATTCGGATGCGTCGTCTACAACGCAAAGTCCACTCCCGCTTAAGCGACGCGCGTAACGATAATTGGCATAGTTATTTAGAACAACTCGCGCCCTCCCACCAAGCATACTGGCGACTAGCTAGGACTCTCAAATCCGAAACTACCGCTACTATGCCTCCCCTCGTACGCCCTTCAGGCCAACCACCGGCATTCGATGACGATGACAAGGCTGAGCTGCTGGCCGATGCACTGCAAGAGCAGTGCACCACCAGCACTCAACACGCGGACCCCGAACACACCGAGTTAGTCGACAGGGAGGTCGAGCGCAGAGCTTCCCTGCCGCCCTCGGACGCGTTACCCCCCATTACCACTGACGAAGTTAGAGACGCGATCCACAACCTACAACCTAGGAAGGCACCCGGCTCCGACGGCATCCACAACCGCGCGCTAAAATTTTTGCCAGTCCAACTGATAGCAATGTTGGCTACAATTTTAAATGCCGCTATGACGCACTGCATCTTTCCCGCGGTGTGGAAAGAAGCGGACGTTATCGGTATACATAAGCCGGGCAAACCGACAAACGAAACTTCTAGTTACCGTCCGATTAGTCTCCTCTCGACGATAGGAAAAATTTACGAACGGCTCCTTAGGAAACGCCTCTGGGATTTTGTTACCGCGAACAAAATTCTCATTGACGAACAGTTCGGATTCCGCTCAAAACACTCGTGCGTACAACAAGTGCACCGCCTCACGGAGCACATTCTGATAGGACTAAATAGGCGTAAACAAATCCCGACCGGCGCCCTCTTCTTCGACATCGCGAAGGCGTTCGACAAAGTCTGGCACAACGGTTTAATTTATAAACTGTACAACATGGGAGTGCCAGACAGACTCGTGCTCATCATACGAGACTTCTTGTCGAACCGTTCGTTTCGATATCGAGTAGAGGGAACTCGTTCTCGTCCCCGTCAACTGACCGCCGGAGTCCCGCAAGGCTCCGCGCTCTCCCCGTTATTATTTAGTTTGTATATCAATGATATACCCCGGTCTCCGGAGACCCATCTAGCGCTCTTCGCCGATGACACGGCTATCTACTACTCGTGTAGGAAGATGTCGCTGCTTCATCGGCGACTCCAGATCGCAGTAGCCACCCTGGGACAGTGGTTCCGGAAGTGGCGAATAGACATCAACCCCACGAAAAGCGCAGCGGTGCTCTTCAAAAGGGGTCGCCCTCCGAACATCACTTCGAGCATCCCACTCCGTAGTAGGCGCGCAAACACCTCCGCCGTTAGTCCCATCACTCTCTTTGGCCAGCCCATTCCGTGGGTCTCGAAGGTCAAATATCTAGGCGTCACCCTCGACAGAGGGATGACATTCCGTCCCCATATAAAAACGGTACGCGACCGCGCCGCGTTTATTCTAGGACGACTCTATCCAATGCTTTGTAGTCGAAGCAAACTGTCCCTCCGTAATAAAGTAACTCTCTACAAAACTTGTATACGCCCCGTCATGACGTATGCAAGCGTAGTGTTCGCTCACGCAGCCCGCACCAACTTGAAATCCCTTCAGGTTATTCAATCACGATTCTGCAGGATAGCCGTCGGAGCGCCTTGGTTCCTTAGGAATGTGGATCTCCACGACGACCTGGAGCTCGACTCCCTTAGTAAGTATCTACAGTCGGCATCGCTGCGCCATTTTGAGAAGGCGGCACGACATGAGAACCCTCTCATCGTAGCCGCTGGAAATTACATACCCGACCCAGTAGACCGAATGGTAAACCGTCGACGTCGCCCAAAGCACGTCATTACGGATCCTCCTGATCCATTAACGGTGCTTTTAGGCACCACAAGCACCGGTCACCGTCCTCGTCGAACCCGTCGCTTGCGACGAAGGGTTCGACGAGTGAACTAACCCATAGACACAGCCCACTGAGTTTCTCGCCGGATCTTCTCAGTGGGTCGCGTTTCCGATCCGGTGGTAGATTCTGCGAAGCACTGCTCTTGCTAGGGTCAGTGTTAGCAACTCTCCGGTTGAGCCCCGCGAGCTCACCTACTAACGTTAGGGCGAAGCTGAAATAGCCTCTCAAGGCTATCAGCATAGGTAGGGAAAAAAAAAAAAAAGTCAGAACACAGTAGTTGAATAAGACCCTTCAATGTAAAATTGGCAGATTAAATCAGAGTGTGAATAGAGTTTGTCTGTTTAATTTATATGTCTGAGACCCAAAAGGTAGTAAATGTTGTTGTTATAATGTCTCCGGGATTTCACAGCCGAATGATCCTATAAAGGTTTTGCCTCAAAAAAAGGCTAGCCCATTAAATAAACGCATCATACATGAAAAAAAAAAACGAGCGGAAAATCTAGGCTCACTAGAAAGTGTCTACATCAAGGATCATCCCTGTTACTGCGCATTCGGCGACAGTATCATGCTCGCTTAGTGATTAACGCTATTCGTTGTAGGCGATTTTGTCCATGTTTTCCTATCAGACCATAGGGTAATCTGTGGGTTGTTGTTGTTGCCTAAACTATTTTCATTACATATTGTTACGCGCTGGGGTCCGGAATAAATAAAATTCTACCGAATTACAAGTTAGCACTGTATCACTTAGAACATAACACTTCACAAACACTTTAAAACTCTCAATTCGCTTCTTTCGCTTCGCTTCAGATGATCCGTTCGGTGTTTCGATTCGAGTAGTTCCGATTACTAACTGACTGCGCGCCATCTCTGCAACGCTTTTATAGTCGAGACGAAATTCCTAGAATCGTCGAGAATATTCCACAAAAGTCGAGTATTGTGTTTCCACTATCTGACAATAGATGGCGTTGTACTCCTCCGTTCTACATGTTACTAGATCCTTCGATATTCGTTCGACTATTCGGTGATAGACTGTGTTACTCTTACCGGCGTAACAATATTTATTTAGCGGAAGTCTCCGTCGCAGAGTAAAGGTGTTGCGTGATGCCACTGTGTCGGTCTACTTGCAGATGGTCACAACCAATTTCCACGATAAAATAATTATGTGTATTAGAAATTGTAAATTGTATTCAGCGTTGATAGGGCCTAATGTAAGCCGCACCGGTAGATACCAACCATTATTTTTTAATGTTCCAGTTTTTTTTAATGTTCATTTATGTATGTATATGTATGTAGTAAATGCTTAGTAATTTAAACAATTTTCATTTAATAGGTGTTACGGTAATTCATTACAAAACACATATCCAAGTTGCAACTAACTACGTCATATAACATTGAGTTGTTTGCTCGCATACCCACAGAACACGTTAGCAGACCCGTTTATCTACCGGTAATTCCAGACAGAAGACTTAACGAGTTTGTCGTGTGGAGTACTAACTATTAACTCGATGTACCTACGACTTAATTACTAATGTATTTGTTTATTAGATTTGACTTGAAGTGGGTTATGGATATGGCATTTGGGTCATAACGCTAAGTATTTGAAGGTTGTTATATTAAGGTGAAGGTTCGTGAAAATGGCTTGAATATCGTGTTTCTTGATATTGAGATAAAGATCGTTAAGTTTTAAGTAGAATTAAAAAAAATCGGTCCAAAATTTTAAAAAGGTTTTTTTTTCTGGGAAAAATTATGTCATCTTCATTTAATTAATACAGAATTTCGTAATAATAATTTTATATTAGCACTGAGTCGTAGTTAAAAAAAACATGGACGAATAATTAATTTAAGTAAAATTATTTATTTAAATTATTTTAAATTTAGATTGATATACTTTTATTAGTATCTAGTATGTCATAAAATTATTTAAATTTCGGAACGTTTGAGGTAGGTCAAATCTCTATGAAAATAGAGCGATCGATCGATAGAAGATAACTTTTTCTAACACACTGACTTGAAATAAAACTAGTCAAATTTAAAAGTGTATTGCCTATATGTACTTGCGTACTTTTGGATTATAATATGAAATGTCCGGATGTTTAATTAAAAATGGATTATAATATGAATTACTTAAAAATTCAAACAATGATATGATCTACTTTTTGAAGCTATCTGCACAAACAAACCCAAAAAATCAGTCAAATTTAAAAATCAATTGCCTATACAGAATTCGTACTTTTGGATTATAATATGGAATGTCCAAATGTTTACTTAAAAACTCAAACAATTATTTCTACTTTTTGAAGATATCTTCACTAACAAACACAATTTTTTGATTTATTAAAAATATAAATGGAAATCAACAAAATATTCATGCAATTGTTTTTTTTTTGTTTGCGAACTTTTAACTGTAACCAGAATTTACAAACACACTGTACAAAACACGGGCACCGAACCGCAAAAGCTAGCTGTGTTCGTTTCGAATTTGTTTCCAGCTGCCGATTCTGAATATTTATTCAATGGTGTGTGATATTTACGATCGAATTCAGTTTTTTTTAGCACGTGCTTGTGTAGGAAATTTTGTGATGAAGCGACATAGACGGACTTTACGAAGTACCGTAATATGTGCACTATTGAAAAATACAAATATTTATAGTTTTATAGCTTCTTTAGTGCAATGAATTTTTGTCGAAATAAATTTATGTAAAATGCATTTCGTTCTATCCCACATATTTTATATTTCATTATTCCCAGTGTGTGTTTTTAATAGTCATTTTTATATTATGTCACTTTAAAATCAGGTTGCACGAGTATGATTTAAATAAATTCTTCTTTTTTTCCAAAAACAAACTGCTTCCTATCAAAATAAAATCAAAATATCAGCAAAATTGTCGATGTTTTAAATATACATCAGTAAGAAAAATTGAAAAACGTGCTGTAACATATTAATAATATTTAAATGGAACCATATTAGAAGCACTACATCTAAGTAAAATATCATCAAAATTGTCGATGTTAATTAAATATACATCAGTAAGAAGAATTGAAAAACGTGCTGTATCATCTTAATAATATTTAAATGGAACCATATTAGAAGCACTACATCTAAGTAAAATATCATCAAAATAGGTTCGCTTAGAAAAAAGTTTAGAGGAAAATAAAATAAATAAAATAAAATAATTTTTAACCTACTTCCAAAAAGGAGGGTCCTTTTTGGAAGTAGGTTAAAATATTGGAACATGTCATGTTAATTGGTTAACACGAAAAGAGAGCCGTTTTTGTTTATAATCATGCTTAAGCTCTTATGTACCTACTCTATTTCACATGTTTCAAAATTACTTATAAAGCGATTTTGTTAGCTTTATCTTCAACTATGAATTACAGTTAGATCTTGGAAGTGAATTAACCTACTTCTAAGAGTCGTATCAGTTTGGAACTTTGAACAGTAATATGGTATTGAGTTGGTATCGAGTTGGTGTCGAGTTGGTATTTTGGTATTGAGTTGGTATCGAGTTGTTATCGCGATAGCGGAAACGAGTAATAGAAACCTAAATAAAACAGCTACTTGCTGGTAAGCTCATTGATATGGCTCATTTAATCTGTATCAACGAGTATTTTTTAATTGCTTAGATGGGTGAACGAGCTTACAGCCCTGGTGTTAAGTGGTTACAGGAGCCCACAGACGTCTACACCGTAAATACGCCACCCACCTTGAGATATAAGTTCTATGGTCACAGTATAGTTATAACGGCTGCCCCGCCCTTCAAACCGAAACGCATTACTGCTTCACGTTAGAAATAGGGCAGGGCGGTCGTACCCACCCACGCGGACTCACAAGAGGTCCTACCACCAGTAATTACGTTTTTTTTTTATTGCTTGGATACCCACTGTAAGAGAGAGAGAGAGAATAAACATTATTGTTTTTTTCAGAGCTCATAGCCCACCTGGTGTTAAGTGGTTACTGGAGCCCATAGACATCTACAACGTAAATGCGCCACCCACCTTGAGATATAAGTTGTAAGGTCTCAGTATAGTTACAACGGCTGCCCCACCCTTCAAACCGAAACGCATTACTGCTTCACGGCAGAAATAGGCAGGGCGGTGGTACCTACCCGCGCGGACTCACAACAGGTCCTACTACCAGAAATTATGCAAATTATAGTTTTGCGGGTTTCACTTTTATTACACGATGTTATTCCTTCACCGTAGAAGTCAATCGTGAACATTTGTTGAGTACATATTTCACTAGAAAAATTGGTACCCGCCTGCGGGATTAGAACACCGGTGCATCGCTTCAACACGAATGCACCGGACGTCTTATCTTTTAGGCCACGACGACTTCAAATTAAACGATGTAAATTATCAAACCACGTAAATTATCTTATACCTTTAAACGAGCAATTCTTATATATATATATAATCTGAATCTCGGCAACGGCTCCAACGATTTTCATAAAATTTAGTATACAGGGGATTTCGGAGGCGATAAATCGATCTAGCTACGATTTATTTTCAGAAAATGTTGTTTTATTCATGTTTTCAATAATCAACTTTATGACTCTTCCCGACATCTATTTGCGAATTATAATACTATTTTTACTGCTTTAAAGATACAACAAGATGGCGTTATAAAAAAAAAACCGAGCGAAGCTCGGTCATCGTCTAGTAACAATTAATCTAAAGTATTAATGATACGTTATGTTGTTAGCTATTTAAACTGAATAATCCTATATAATTGCAGTATGTATGGAGCATCAGGCGCGGCCCCAAGAGAGGCACGGGGGCGCGTGCAGGAGCGGCCCGACGTCCTACCCGCGCCGGCGCCGCTCGAGGAACCTGCGGCACCACCCCTGCCCTGCCCCGGCAAGGACAGTGTCGCGAGACTCACGCTCACAGGACTGTCCCTTGTTGTTAGTGTAAGTGCCATTTGAAATGTTATACTGGCAGACTCCTTCTCAGTCGTATGCACTCTTGGCAGAGTGGTCGTGGTCATTATATCGGGTGGTTCGCCATTCCTCCCGTACCGCGGTCCTCCTTGTGCACTCGTCGACGAGACCGCTTAAGCAAGCCACACACGCTACGAAAAATCGTTGCGGCTTGACTGTACAGTGAAACTGAAATCTACATGTGTGTATGAGAAAAACTGTACAGTTTGTCCGATTTTATAAAACTGTACAGTTGAATGGAGCAGTATGAAATTGTGGATAGATAAATCGGAATCGGAAGAAACTGTGTTGCGTGTGCTAGTCGTTCTTCAGTTTTCACGGGGATCGCGGTCTTGCTTTTCAATTATTGGCGATACCATGGACAGTAGATATAAATAAGTATCAGTATCCATTCGTAAAAAACTATGCCAATATTTAGGAAATACATTTAGTTCCTTATTAATATATAAGAAATTAATATGGGAATGAGCTTCTCTTTTCATTAGCCATTCTTTACACCAAATAAGTGTTTTCTTTTTCTTAAATTTTTCTTCCTTTTGCTTTTTTATGGCGAATAATAAACCAACAACTGCTAACGCGTCGTCAGTCGAAGCCATAGCTCAACGAACGAATAATCGTACCGTTTTCTAGTAACGTGTGTGGGCACTACGAAAACTGTGCAGTTGAAACTGAACCGTCCGATCGTAACGATTTTTCGTAGCGTATGTAGCAGCCATTAGGCTGCCTTTATTTGGTCGGTCCAAGCCGGCCGACTAGAAATGCTTTATTACTGTTATCGGTATCTATTGGAGCTTATAGATAGATTAATATCTCTTGAGGTAACAAAAAAGCAGTAGGAAAAAAGGACCTTAAAATAACAATTTACAGTAGGCTACGGCTTGGTTCTGCATCTGGCATTGCTGAAGTCCATGGGTGACGGTAACCGCTCACTATCAGGTGGGCCGTATGCTCGTCTGCCTTCTTACAACAAAAAAATTCTTACAACTAACGGCTACAATAGCTTAAAATATTTTCCCTATTACACAGAAATGACTCCGCAGCCGAGGAAGCGCCTGAATTTTAGTGTATGATTGCTGTCGCACTGTCCGATCACCCAACCCACCACCAAATCAATAGTAATAGAAACATGTAGAACAATGCTGCACTAATACATCATACAAATATTGGCCAAGTGGTCGAAATTCGACCATAATCACTGACACCTTACGGCTTAAATTCTCTTTCCCTTTTGTTTTACTATGACTATTATTTCTTGTAATTGTGGGACAAATGTTTACTTCTACCATGAAGTAGTCCTGAGTTCTTACTGGCTAAATGAGGTAGGTATTGTTGAGGTGAAATGTAGACTTTGAATCCTGCTGTTAGAATAGATAATGGCAATCTTCCTTGAACTTTTTAATGAGAAAACTCTGATCATATTCAATACAAAAATAAATTACTGATTAGTAAGAGGTGACTTCTTCACCAATAGGTCTAGTTCCATTCCCTATTGAAGTCTGGACTCGGTGCCTTATCACTTGTTATTTCCGGCACGAATAATACAAGAAAAATCTTATATTAGATATTCAATAAATGTAGACAGTTTGGTTTATTAGTTTCCTGTGTAACTTAAATAATAATGCTAGTTTTCGCTCAACTAATTCTTCAATACATTGTAAATAATGTACCACTCCTCTAAAGGAAGCTCCCTAATGACACATTGTTCCTAGAAAGTAGCTGATGCAACAATATTTCGCTAGCGGACTTTCTGTTAAGGCCACAGGTGGCATAGTTAACTACTAACCTAGTTTTACCTGTTAAACATTTAAAAGTTTGGTAAATATCCGTCAGAGTTTGCATGTTTTAGCCAGCCTAAAAGCGCTCGCCCCTTGAAATCCTGAACCATTTGACGTGGTGCTAATGGGCAGGCCTGCGTTCCCCCAGAGAGTAATAAATACACCACTCTGCGATATTTAAAACTTTCTGACATTTTCTCACTAATTCTGAGTTTTAGGTTAATGTGGTGCTCAAATACTAAGGACAGCGTCCTAGGTGTCTCTGCTAATGGATTTAACTCGCTTTTAAGTCAACAACGCATATTTATTACATAGTTTTTTAGATAAAAGGTTTTTTTATACATACAGAAAAACCTTTATTATTAAAAACTCTTTAGCTTTTCAAAAAGATTGTTCTTCAGTTTCATTCAGCGTCATGGAGTGAAGTCTGTCGTTGAGTAAAAAGAGAGTTCTGTTTTTTATAGTTTATTAGTAATGTTTATTTCTACCGTGAAACAGTAATGCGTTTCGGTTGAAAGCGTGGGGCAACCGTTCTAACTATACTGGGACCTTGGAACTTACATCTCAAGGTGGGTAGCGCATTTACGTTGTAAATGTCTATGGGCTCCGGTAACCATTTAAAACCAGGTGGGCTTGTGAGCTCGTCCACAAACCTAAGCAATAAAAAATGAGCATTGTTTACCCCTTTTGTCATAAGAAAGGAAATAAATAAATTGAAAGTCTTTACGAACTGTAGGTCCCATTAGGGAAATGGTATAGCAATGAAAACACAACGCATTTTAAAGTTTGCCGGCTATGTCATGCAATTTTAAATCATATAAGGAGTTTATAAGTTGAGCTGTGGCTTAGAAACTGCGGTGGCGTACACGCTCAACTTGCTCTATAAGTAATGGGATTGTGGCTTGACTTGTTGGAAAATAGACTTCTGAGCTAAATATTAATATCGTATTCAAAATATAGGATTTTAATTTAATAGATTATCTTTGCTTATTAGATTAATAAAAGTTGTTTGTTTTACGTGGATTTTAACAAAGGGACCAATCCTGTATTGCTCTTTATCAATTTTTGATTTATTTAACATTTTTTTAAATCAAGTAATGAATTTTTATCGCCTCCTATGCATGGTATTGGTGAATTTCTATACCACAAGATTTGAATTAGATTTCTAGTCGGAGTCCGATGTTTTTGTTAAAGATATTTGATATTAGGTGTCTAGGCGTAGAAATTTGTTCTTATTTTGTATGTATTTTTCGATACTCCTAATATGTATAGGAAAAAAATATAAAATTTTGAAACTATGAAATTTGGCCCTTATTATGTAGTATAGCCTCCTCTGCACTATTACCAGAACAATATTTTAGAATTGACATTGTCAGTGCTTGGGAGCGACGATATATGGGACGTAGCTAAATTTATGTCAGATGAATAGCATGCAAATTGACACAAAAAGGAAAATAATAAAAAAAAAAAAATGATATTGCAAAAATTAAAACTGTGATTTTATTGTTATTTTCTCTAATTGTAGACGTATAAAATTTTAGAGTTGACGTGCGGATCGATCTTATAATAATATCTACGCAAATATGACTCAACATTAGACACATAAAAGCTTAATTTAAATAACCATAAAAACCTTAAATCGTCGTAAACAAATTGAAAGTTTTTTTAATTATACATTTTATTTTATATTTATATTTTATATTATACTAACAATCACACCACGTTAACTGGTCCCGTGATAAGTTCGTTAAGAACTTGTGCTACAGGTACCAGATAACGGAAATAAATATAAGATTTTTATTATACACATACATATATTTAAGATAAATCCATAAACCTGGAAAAGACATTTATATTTATCATACAAATACCTTCCCTTGGCGGGATTCGAACCCGCGACCCCCTTGTGTAGTGACCATGTCACTTACCACTACACCAGACGGCCGTTAAAAATACATGAATTCACTTTATCGCCTTTTTTCTTTTTAACTTGACGAGTACCGCTTGAATAGCGTTGAAACTCGCAAATTGAACACGAAATATTTAGCTTTCGGGCGCTTAACCGACTTAGATAAAACGAATCACGTTATTTGATTGATGAGTTACCTTCGTGTGACACGTTTAACCCCAAATTCATGTAATAAAACGGGATGAATTAGGCCACGATATTTCCTTCCTATAAATTATAAAAGTGATGTCTTTCGGGATCGAGTCGACCGTTATGGCGTCGTAAATAATAGAGGAACGCGCTTCGGGTTCTGCCAGCAATATCCAAGAAAGAAAAGCGGCCCGCTGCGGTAAAATAAAAATATATTCTCTTTATTAAAGCAATCATCGATTTTATTTCTAAAATTAGGTATTTAAAAGGAAATTACATTTTGGAACGAAGTTCCTTATGGGACGATGCGGACGGGTACCCTAACCGGGAAAAAACGTCCGTAACGTAAGACTTTTATGCACACAGTGTACGACTTAACTTTGTAATATATTTATACATTTGTAATATATATACAAAAAATAATATATTTTTATTATATATTTTTTATAAATCATTGTGAATAAAATAGTTGATAGCTTTGTAAAGTAGTTTTTATTTTATTTTTATCAATAAAAAAATCCTAATAATAAATGTATACCCGAATAATTATTTTCTTTATACCTCGAATAGAACTTAAAATTAATATTTTTATAATAAGGAACTTCGTTTCTATCCGGTATCCCACGACACCACACATCTTTTTTTTCGATGAAGCAAAAAAGACTTCGTCGAAATAAATAAACGAAACACAGTGTTAGAAATTAGTGATGTTTTTCTTTATGTTGCTTAAATAAATTGTTTGAACATGATTTGTTTAATGTCAGCTTAAGCCAACCAAGAAATCATTTCCTTATAATTGGTCAATCCCGGCCCACTTTGCTGATCGATATTTGTTTTGACTTTGATCCGGTCGAATTCGTAGAATTACGTGATCGAGATTAATCTGGAGATTTCCTGAAAATTTCCTCGAAATCGCTCCAGATAGATTTCGGAGTCTATAGGGAGCATACATATAACTATACCTATATAGACATTAATATTATTCATAATTTATTCTGTTATACACATTACGTAATTATTATTATTTTTTCCTGAAAGATTCGCTCGACTGTTCTGTTTTTTTTTAATTGCTTAGATGGTTGGATGAGCTCACAGCCCACCTGGTGTTAAGTGGTCACTGGAGCCCATAGACATCCACAACGTAAATGCGCCACCCACCTTGAGATATAAGTTCTTAGGTCTCAGTATAGTTTTACAACGGCTACCCCACCCTTCAAGCCGAAACGTATTGCTGCTTCACGGGAGAAATAGACGGGGTGGTGGTACTGATATATATATATATATATATCTTCTTTTTCTCCACTCTATCCCACCAGGTGGGGTCGGCACAGCAAATTTTTCTCTTCCATTCTCTTCTGTCAGCCGTCATCTCAACACTCACTCCTCTCTTTCATATCGTCATTCACACACTCCATCCATGTCTTCTTCGGCCGACCTCTTCCCCCTCTACCTCTACAAAATCATATATATATATATATTTTAAGGTTTTTTGGTGTTATGTTCATATATTATTGTTCTAGTATATATATTTTTTTCTGTATAAATAAATAAATTTTACTATTAGGCTGTTAATGTATAATCAAATTATTTAATTGAATCAGGCGGTGACACGTCGATCCCGGCAGTCGACCTCAGCTCAATGGTCGCGTTCGTTTCGTAACAGCGGGGCCGCCCAGCAGGAAGAAACCGAAGTTGAAGATACGTTCTTCACGCCACAGTCTTCGGTGACACCTCTCACTCAGCACATTGACGATGTTGAGTCAATTGAAGGAAACAAAAGGTACGTATATTGTAGGGTGCGGTGTGAGTTTCTTGGCACGTCCGGAAAAATAAGGATGTGGAGAGGCTTTTTGGTGAGCCAAATATTCTAGGGGAGATGAAGGCACGGAGGCTCGGATGGCTCGGGCATATAGTACGTATGGAGCAGGATCTGGCTGTGAAACGGGTGTACGCGGGTGTACCGGAGGGACGCCGCCCCGTAGGGAGGCCCAAGTACCGCTGGTCTGACGCTGTGCAAGGAAATTTACGTGAGCTCCAAGTGTCGGACTGGCAAGGCGTTGCGCAGCGCCGGGATGAATGCCAAAGCTTATTGTCGAAGGCCAAGACCCACTTCGGGGTCATAGCGCCAGCTCAGTAGTAGTAGAAGTGTGAGTTTGTTATTTAAAGATTATGATTCTTAAAAATGTTTATTGTTAAAATATAAAGTAAATCAATTAAATGTTAATGTTATGAATGCACCCGGGTGACGCGGCCGTTGATGGTGCACTAACGATTTGTGGAATTAAAGTTAACGCGTCACGTGAATTATGCTAACAGTGGTGTTCGGTAATATATCACCGAACATATATATTATTTTATTACTGTAATTGGATCGATAAACTTATAGTTTAGTTTGATCTTGAGATGTAAGACTGGGATCGCAATTGTGTTATCTAAAGGGTGTCTCTAATTTCAAATTGCAATTATTCAATTCTTTGCGGCGGAAATAGGCTAGATATTGATGTCTCATACAATATAGTACGAAAAATGTTTATGCATATTTTCTAATATATAAAAATTCCCACACTACCTTCGGAAATTGCCTAGACTGTGCACTGAAGTCTAGTATCAGACGCCCTTCATCATCCTATAAAACTTACTCCATCTAAAGCACTAACTTTACGACGTAATCAAATTTCATATACCGAACCTTTACTATTTGATAAAACTTTATTGTAACTAAAATTGTAGTAGAATAGTTTTCTCATTGTCAATGGAATACCCACCACCTACACGTTGCCGTAAGTTTCTCATTTTATCAGCTAAAACGAGGGTAGCTAGGAATCCTTTTAACAAAAGACAAGCTACATTCAAAATCTCTACAGATTCCGTCTTTTGTTATGAGTGCGAAAACAAATATTTGCTCAAGCATTATAATTAGTATTCCGATGCCTTTTAATGATCTGTAGTTCAATAATAAATTAGTGTACATGATTTGTAAATCGATTGGTTTTGGAGCGGCTTATTTTCACCTCCAAATTTTTAAGCAACAATTAAAACAAGATGGACCCGACTCCAAATATAGATTCTTGTGATAGCAACCTCTAGAGTCGTTATAAATAATTATGATTTTCTTGATACTATTTCATTGTTATTAATTGCATACAACACTCCTTATGGCCTTCAAAATTACACTGAAACTTTTTAAAAAGGGTACACCTTTTTTTTTAAATCAGTCAATAGAGCCCTGAGTCCAACCGGTGTTAATTGTTAGTGGTAGTCTCTGTAAATCTTAACTGAATTTTCGACCCCAAACTGTGAAAAACCAGATGATTTAACCTAAAATAGTGGCCCAAAAAGCCCTACCACCGGTTCGTTATCTACTAAATTCACTAAAATGTCAAAACAGGAAATAAATAAAAGCACTACATCACCGTGTCCGCTTTGTTAACTTATCTCACTGAGATATCTGTTACCCAAATCTTTGTGACATGGGTTCCGTGGAATAGCAGATTTAATCTCAGTATCACGCAACATACATTTTTGATAGCTCCCTGAATATAGACCAAGAAATAACACGTAAGAGCTCTCTATTTAAAAATATTACTTCGAAGTCGATATTTGTAAGAATGAGAAATGAGTAATGTATTTTTTGTGATGTTATTCTGTATAAAAATGTTTGTCAATATTTTTAATGCAGTACATGTGTATAACGAGTCTAGCCCTGTCATGTTAATTACAATTGGTGTTAATTTGATTACAGTACCTGCTTTTTTTAATGAAAAGATTTTTAAGCTAGTTAAGTGCTCACGAGTTCGTTGATTTGTGTTTTAAGCGTCATTTTAAGACGGATGTTGAATACAGCAGTTAAGCGTATGGGAGGAGAGTGAGAGAAAATGATTGAGTGAGTGCTATCGTCCAACGCACCATCTTTAGCAAGTGATCATAGAGACGATAGCGTAGCAGTGACTTTAATAGAAAGCGTTTAACGGTGAATGGTGACAGTTCAACTCTGGTTCCACTGGTGGGCCAACCATGCGTTGCTGCTTTAAGATCTGCGCATTAAAACGCATGAACTTTAATTAATACTCATATTATATACAGTGAGAAAATGAGGTTAAATCGTTACAGTTTCGAATCGAACTATAAAAGCTTGGAAATATAAAAAGCTTAATAATAATCGATTCAGTTGCTTATTAGCTATGTATATCCAAAAAAACGAACATATGATTAAAAATCAAACAAATAATATTCTTACATGACGATCTTCGAAGGTGACCTTAATTTGAAAGTCATTAGATTACAATATTACGTCCGCAGTTCCACAAATTAGTTTTTCATTGCGGATTGAAAAAACTTACCAAACTTTGGTGATTGATTTTTATCAGGAAAACGGTTACGGTTGAGGTCGCCTTAACAACAGTCGGTTCTATTTTAGTTATGATTTATGAATCAGTCTTGTATGAATCTCATATTTTTAGTTGCACAATAGTAAAGACACTAAAAAAGAAACATTTGTGGCCCTATTTTTCAATTACTATTTAGGTTTATTCATTTCCTTTTACTTACGAGTATTATGCAACAAATATGGCACGATTTTAGTAAAGAACAGAGACATGTTCGTTACTCGTTGAGAATGGCGGGCCTGGGATTGTTAAGCCCCCTAAATCAGATTGAATGCTTCTGTAGGTTTCTCTTATATCACATGTGTATTGAACATATTGAGAGGTCCAAGGATATTTGGTTTAAGCAAAATTTTTGCAACATTACACCAGAGCCATTTAAAGTATAAAATTTGAAAAAAATATTATAAGAAAGAAACTTCATCAGCAATTTGAATGGAGTAAAATTTAATTGAAGTTCATTTAAAAACATCGAACACTTTTAATTACAAAAATAAATGACGGGCTTTAAACCAAATGTCGCTTAAAGCCTTTCACCCTTCGATATGTTATTATTTTACTGGTGGTAGGACCTCTTGTGAGTCTGTGCGGGTAGGTACCACCGCCCCGCCTATTTATGCCGTGAAGCAGTAACGCGTTTCGGTTTGAAGGGTGGGGCAGCCGTTGTTGCTATACTGAGACTTTACAACTTATTTCTCAAGGTGGGTGGCGCATTTACATCGTAGATGTCTATGGGCTCCAGTAACCACTTAACACCAGGTGGGCTGTGAGCTCGTCCACAGATCTGAGCAATAAAAAAAACAAAATGTGTGCAATTCACACGTGGTAGAAGTGAAACCTTCCAAAATTAAAATACAATTATCCTAAATGTCTTAAGTATGTAAAATTTTGTCATTAGTAAATAATTGTAAGGTAGCGCCCTCTGTGAATTGATATTTTAATTTCACGTATAATCCTAAATTAAAATTCACTACAAGAGCTTTCATACACACGTTAGTATTAAAAAATCTCACAGATGGCGCTGTTTTAAATAGTATGTATATTTCTGTCTCATTCTTTGCTGGCTTCATCCTACACATTTTTGTATTTGTGTCTCTTACCTGTCGTTTTTTCCGTTGCATCCGGTTTGAAATCACAACGAATCTAAAGAAGTTTTCACTTCAAAAAAATATGTTGGTAATCGTTGTTGGATGTGCGTAAAAGACTGTTTCTTCAGCTATTTTATCCGCAGGGCGCGTTCTCCGGTGACTTCTGGCGGAGTTGAATACCGAAGGCCGGAGAGAAGTGTGTCGTGGGGCGCTGGCGGAGCACGAATACACACGCCGATGTTAGAACCCTTGGCCGACAACTCCAATAGAAGACAATACGGTATGGGCGTCGTTGGAAGATTTTTCCGGTGAGTTGATCCGTAATAATTAATTCGCTGTCTTTGTATTTGATTTGCTCGAGTCGAAATCAAAATCAAAAAAATTTTAATCAACATAAATGAGAGTACATACTACTTCTTGAACGTCAAAAAGAACTACGGCCAATTCACAAAAACTAGCTCCGTCCTGAGAAGAACTGGCAAGAAACTCAGCGGACATGTCTTTTTTTTTTTTAATAATATATTACATATATTTATTAATATTAATTTTTACAATGAGTATTATAACGTAATAATTATTACAATATTGAAATGCCCGGAGCGAGCAACTCATTCCCACTTTGTGCAATCTTCTAGATAATCATTGACTTTATAGTAAGCTTTATTGCACAGATGTTCTTTAATAGTTTTCTTAAGCCTATGTATATGTAGATTCTGAACATCTTGTGGGATTTTGTTGTACAGGCGCACAGACAACAGTCGAATCTCTTTAATGTGGATTCGGTGATAGGGAGCTAACTGTTTATAATTAATTTCAATTTTGAATTTTCTCGTAAACTGGAAGCATTGATTTCGAAATTAATTGCGTAATTTAGAAATCAACGCCTCAGGAATCATGCTGAAAATTTCATTAAACAACTATTCGTTTAATTTGTTTTTTTATTGTTCTAAGTCGGCACCTAAGCTTACTTACCTGGTGCTAAGTGAATATCAGTCTAAGTTTCAACTGTCTAATAGCTATCAAACTGAAACGGCTTTGACTTCAGAAATAAGCACCCAAAACTAATACTATGACCAAAAAAAAAACGCGGTATTTGTACCGTAAAAGTATTTTTACGTATCACTACATAGTATAAAACAAAGTCGCTTTCTCTGTCCCTATATCTGTCTGTCCTTATGTATGCTTAAATCTTTAAAACTACGCAACGGATTTTGATGCGGTTTTTTTAATGGATAGAGTGATTAAAGAGGAAGGTTTTTATGTATAATGACATCCATTAAATAGTGGAGAAATCAATAATAAATTACAGTTTCCGAAGCGAAGCGAGGGCGGGTCGCGCTAGTTATTTAATAACTTGTTTTAGCTTCTGTGTGTGTTCATTAAAGAGTATTTTAATTAAATTTTCATTCCGTTTCACAATATGAAAGTTGGTATTTTTTATTATTGAAGTAGCTATGGGAAACTGGGCAATTGAATGGCTCGTAACAAATAACAAATTTAGGCTCTTGTTACTTTGTTTGAGATACATTTTGTTGAGCAACGAGTGGAAAAACAAAATTATATTAATGCGTGAAATTATATTTGGTTCGCGTAATATTGAACATGAATATTGAAACATGAATTATAAAAAAATTCGAAAAATATTTTCATCATCATCATTATTATCAGCTCACAGTACTCCATTGCTGGACATAGGCCTCACCAAATCACAAAAATATTTTGCCGGTGTTTAAAAAAAATTTAAGAAAATTTGAAAATCCTTTAGGTGTCAAAACACCTTTAATGTTTCATCGAAAATAATTGCAATATTTTTAAGACTATTGTAAGGTTTTACGTGATTCATAAATTCCGAATAATGTAGTAAAGCACTCAAAGATATTTTATGTGCACCGTCAAATGTCATATACAATTTTCAATGTGATATTAAGGTTAGCGAAGGAGTACAAGGGGACCGGTCGATATCGCGACTAGACTAAGCGAGTACCTATCGTACTTTTTATTTTTTTATTTTACCTATGCTGATAGCCTTGAGAGGCCTATGTCAGCGTTACCTTAGCGTGTAGGTGAGCTCTCGGGGCTCAAACCGGAGATGTTGCTAACACTGGCCCTAGTAAGAGCAGTGCTTCGCAGAATCTACCACCGGATCGGAAACGCGACCCACTAAGAAGATCCGGCGAGAAACTCAGCGGGTACTGTCTATGGGTTAATTTACTTGCCGAACCTTGCGTCGCAAGTGCACAAGTACACAAATTTTCTTTGTTTCATATACGTCATAATCGATTTTTTATTAAAAATCGATGAATTCATCTGAATAATACATCAAAGCTTTAATTATCGCCTACTAACGTTTCATATAGAAGCATATTAAATTCGAACTAACGTTTAAAACGTCGATTCAGTCAGGTCATCGAACTCGTTTTGATCGCAAATATTGGTATCCACGTTCGAACTTTAGAAATTAATATAGTCATAGGAGAAATTACTTAAACAGTGATTGCCTAGTGAATTTCGTTACTTATTATACATATTTTCGTTATTGTTGTACATTATGTACGAACAAATTTTTACTGGTGGTAGGGCCTCTTGTGAGTCCGCGCGGGTGGGTACCACCACCCTGCCTATTTTCTGCCGTGAAGCAGTAATGCGTTTCGGTTTGAAGGGTGGGGCAGCCGTTGTAACTATACTGAAACCTTAGAACTTATATCTCGAGGTGGGTGGCGCATTTACGTTGTGGATGTCTATGTGCTCCAGTAACCACTTAACACCAGGTGGGCTGTGAGCTCGTCCACCCATGTAAGAAATAAAAAAATAAATTGTATTTAGTATTTAATCCGTTTATTCGTAGTAAGTAGGGCATGTTGTAATCTTGCATTCATGCATTATTTCTGCCGCGTACCAACATTAAGCTTCCGTTTGAAGGTCGAGACAGCTGTTAAGGCAATGGATATTTCGATCTCATATCTCAAAGTGACCTGGGCTTTCACGTCATGAAAATCTATGAGCTTCAATAGCCACTACACTGTGACTACGCCAGGTGGGCTTTGAATCCGTTCCTTCGTCTACGCAATAAATAAAAATAAAAAAAAATAAAAAACCATCGGACCTACTTTTGTTGAGTTCAGAAAACACATTTACAAAGTCGCTCTCAATAAAACGATTTAACACCGACACTCAAAACTGTAACATAATGCCGAGCCATTTAAATCATAATACCAAAACCTTTCATTTTGCGTAGCTAATTACCGAACGAAACGACTTCATTCACGTCGTGCCAATTATATTGCCTAATTGGGTGCCAAATTAAATTTACAATGAACAATTCCGTGTACTTGTATTACGGAAGCCGTAGGTAACTTGAATTTTTCATTTCGTCGCCTGCAATGACTTCTTGCAAACAAACAGCTGTAATACAATTGCCTGAGAGTGTTGAATATTTCAAAATATTCCTCCCATGCACTGCAATATGAATTAACTTTTGACAAATTAATCAAAATTAGTTAAATCATGCGTTTTTGGCATTATCGGTAATTTTCGTGATGCATTCGTAGTGTGTGATGTAATTATGCTGAGGTAAGCAAATACGTGCCTAAAACGAGTTCACAAATGACTTTTCAGTTGTATAGTGTGTCACTAATAACTAGGTAATTAAATTATCTACTCACACAGGTTAACATAGTCTGTTAAAGATCTTGTTGAAAGCTAACGTTATGGTTTGTAATGAAACGAATCCCAATCCTCAATCGTGAATGAATCAGGATTGGCCGAGACGAAACCTGTTTGATATTGCAGAAGAAAATTGCTTTCACTGGTGGTAGGACCTCTTGGGAGTCCGCACGGGTAGGTATCACCACCCCGCCTATTTCCGCCGTGAAGCAGTAATGCGTTTCGTTTCGAAGGGTGGGATAGCCGTTGTAACTATACTGAGACCTTAGAACTTATATCTCGAGGTGGGTGGCGCGTTTACGTTGTAGATGTCTATGGGCTCCAGTAACCACTTAACACCAGGTGGGCTGTGAGCTCGTCTACCCAACTAAGCAATAAAAATAAAATAAAAAATAAAGAGCGAGATGGGCAGACTTTTCATGATGCGCATGCAGTGCGACGTCATGCCGCGCGCTTATTTACAAACACTACACAAGCGCAACGTGTGAATGTGTTGAACGCGAGCTACATGGTATGCGAAGTGGGGGGTGTTAGGTTTTATTTTCTTTACGGAATTTATTGATTCGGTCGCCGCGCTCAAAGCGCGCGATAAAAGCTTATGTAATAGCTTAAAAATACTTTAAAAAGAGCAATAGCGTCGTTCAGTTTTTAGATATAGATAGTGCCCGTTCTCCCAGTTATCCGAGTTCGTTGATCTTTTTCAAAGGAGAAATTTTATGATAAATTACTTGTCATTTTGTTAGCGCTTACCCTACGTCTACATGAGAATGGTAACAGATGTATGCGAACAATGCTAGACGATGACCATCGGTCGACGACACGGCTTTGTGACAATATCGACCCGTCGCGTAATTGTTGGATAGCCCGCTGAACAGGAATTCTTTGAGTGCCCTCCTCGATAGAACTTGCACATTCATGATTGTTTTTTTCATGTCTTATGCCAACCATTATGCAGTACAGTTGAGATGCATTTGTCTTATCCTTTGAACTGAGGCGTATGAACGCTTCGAGGTATAAATAGGCAAGATGTAAGTAACTACTTACCCTTGAATGCTCAGAATACGCGCTACCACCAGGAAATTTAATACACAGTGTCATTATTTTACATATTATTTAGCACAGCTTATTATAGCTTAGTTTAGCTTATATATATTAACACTAGTTTACTATTTTGCAATATGTATGTAAATTCGAATGCAAATAAAAATCGATACAATTCGAAGAGCTTTTTAAAAATATAAATTTTTAAATGTTTCGGAACAAAATACTCTGAGGCAGAGTGATTTATTCATAAATTATTAAAAACCCTTTTTAATTTAACACTTCATTGTCAAGATGTAGCCAAGTAAGGGTGAAGAAATGCCAACTTTTTTCATTAACGCTACCAGAATATAATGAGTCTCACTTACCACAGAGGTAGGATTAAAGATAGCGCTGCAAAATAACGGGACCAGCTTGATTCTGTACTTCACCTGCGTCCCCTATATATCTTGTTTACGAGAACTTCCATTTTAAACTTGCCGTAATGGGTTTTTGAATTAATACCCCGTGGATATGACGAGGGATGTAATTTATGATGCGACGCGCTATTTACCGATTTCCCTCAGTACATTCATGCCTTTGTGGGCGTTCAGTTTCATTAATGCTTTGTTTGGAATTCGGTGTTCAATTATATTAATAAATAGTGGTTTCTACACTGACTGTATTGGTATTTTTTAAATATATTAACATTCAATAGAACATAACAACAAAATAAGCATTCTTATTGTTTTTGGAATATTTAGTTTGGGATGTGAAAAATTCTCCGGTTTTATTGAAGTGGAATTTCGAGATCTGTTACGCTTATTAATGGATTTCTTTTAAATTAACAAAAAAACGTATAGTATTTTTTAGCATCTTTATTTAACGTTTTTGCTATTTTCTAATATAAGGAGTGATGCTCGAACTAAGTCAAAAGTATTTTACCAAGATATATTTTACCTCTGAGAATATTCGGTAAGAAACTTTCTCTTTTCCGTATCTTAAATTTTCAGAAAATTAAAAATATACTGAATATGTTAAAATCGGCTGTAAAATGATTATCATCAATATAATTTTAACAGGAAATTGAAAGATAGAATATATTCCTCTTGGAGATAAAACCCTCAGAACTAATATTGTTGTTTTTTTTATACCGATTCGATGTCCATTGTTTGAATATAAATTTCACGCTACCTCGGTTTTATTAATAGTTAAATCCGAAATCGAAAAAGCAACTTAGCTTTATATTTTGAAACGCTAAAACAACGAACTATAATATTTACAGAAGGGTCATTGAGAACATTTACGATGATCCTTTTTGTGTTATGTAAAAACTGCTACTGAATCAACGTTCTACACGATATGCTGTCATAACCATAAAATAGCTGATTATAGTAATTGAAAATTTTGATTACCAAGCCAAATATCTAAGTTTAAAACGTTATTTGTAGACTTGCCTAGACAATTTTCACATTTAGTTTCAAAATTAGCACCGATTCATGATTAAACGAAGACTACAAATTTTTCGGGAGTTCATCTAAGGTCAGAAGGTAAAGACGATTTTGGCAGAATAAAAAAAAAAGATCTAACACATTTCAGACGATCCCTTCGCAAATCAATGACGCATCATGAAGAAGTGGCTCGACAGTTAGACGAGTTAACTGACTACCGGCCTTACTTCACGTGGTGGGTGAGCACAGTGCAGACCCTGGTCTTGTTGCTGTCATTGCTGTGTTATGGTTTCGGGCCAGTCGGCTTCGGAAGGCACACGCACTCTGGACAGGTGTTGGTCAAGAGTTTGAGTTTACAGCAGGTGAGTGAGATTATTTAATCTCTATACATAAAAATGAATTGCTGTTCGTTAGTCTCGCTAAAACTCGAGAACGGCTCAACCGATTTGACTAAATTTGGTCTTGAATTATTAGTGGAAGTCCAGAGAAGGTTTAAAGAGTAGATAAATATGAAAATGCTCGGAATTAAATTAAAATAACAATTTTGTTTTTCCTTTGATGTGTCCCCCGTCGGACGGATTCCTTTTGTTTGTTTTAAGTTTATTTTATAAAAAAGCTTAGGTCTTTTATTTATCGATTGAGGCACTACGAAGTCTATCGGGTCAGCTAGTTTAGCGATAAAATTGTAATTAATACTTTGCATACCTTACGGAGTCGTTTGCGTCTACGACTTTTTCTATTCATGTCACTTATTCTGTATATAACATCTGTTAAATATCTACTACCAAATTGGCGACCTAATGTATCTATTGTCTAGGTTCCCAATGGGTTTCAGTTAGCAATCCACAGTATAGTTAATGGCATTAGCAATTTTTACAATTCAGCTTGGTGTACTTACTTATTTGAATAATTCTTTTCCGTTGTTCGTTGGGTTTCTGGGATATACACTAACTTCACTCTAAGGATTTGGTTTCCAAAACATTTGCAATAAATTGAGCATACTTTTGTTACACTTCACTAAGTATTCGTCGGTGAATAAAAAAATCTTTAGCTCTATACCTTCAACCCGCTGCTCGGCGTTTACGACTTGGAAAAATCATTTCAAAGTTTGTTCAGTGAGTTCAGATCAATAAATAAGAATGGCTTGGGTTTAACACAAATTTTCATTATACACACTAGACGGAAAATTTGTTCAAACCTTTAATAATGTTTTATTTATTTATTTATTGCTTAGACGGGTGGACGAGCTCACAGCCCACCTGGTGTTAGGTAGTTACTGGAGCCCATAGACATCTACAACGTAAATGCGCCACCCACCTTGAGATTTAAATTCTAAGGTCTCAAGTATAGTTACGACGGCTGCCCTACCCTTCAAACCGAAACGCATTACTGCTTCATGGCAGAAATAGGCAGGTTGGTGGTACCTACCCGCGCGGACTCACAAGAGATCCTACCACCAGTAAAAACCAGTAATGTATAATAGTAAGCTTTGAGTTTTAAGATGCTTAATAATAGAGAGTACTGGTATGGGTACTTACAAATGTAGTTTATTTGGATTACTTCTTAAAAAATATTATTATATTATTAATGCCAAAGGGAAATGAAATAAATCATCTATAGACTAAAGGCACAGACATACTCGTATCAATCCGATTATGTGGCGGTTTGAATTCTGGGTAGGTGCCAATATTTTTTTGGAAAATATTATCCATAAAATATGTATGTATTTACGAAGGTCTTCCATTATGAAGGAATAACAAGATAAAATAAAATCAACAAATTTTGCGCAATGGTTATATTGTATTGGTATTGGATGCCTGTATAGTAGATACCGCTATCGCGCCTATTTTCTTTTGCCGAACACCAACGCGTTTGGACTCAACGGTTAGAATAGTCTACAAGACTCTGAAACAAAATAGAGACATTTACCTCACATCTCGAGACGTTCATTTCAGGTGTTTTCATGAGAATACATAAAATATCTTCTCGTGTTTTTATATTTGTATCTTAGTTCTCTAATTTAATTTTTATAATAGTATTGCCGTCTTCTATAGAGAATATCACTTCGCATACATTCTTTGATGTGGCAAAGCTTTCAGACGAAACACGTTTGTCCAGATTTAATGTCTGGGTAAGCGCTCGGGACTCGAGTTTACACCTTCAGAGGTTTATGTGAATGTATAACTCGATAGAAAACCACAGTTACTTTCCTATCTCTTAGCTGAAAAACAAATTAAAATATAGTTTTTTTTTTAATTAATAAAAATGATACTTTGTTATTTTAAAAAGAATGTAAATTAGGCAATAACTAAGATGTAGATTGCTAGATAATAAAATAATGAAAACCATAGAAGCACATTCTAACCTACCCAATACCTATTTATTACAGCATATAATAAATAGGAAATGATGACGTAGACTGGTAATTACGAAACATGAAATGAAATTGCAATAGTGTGCTAGAATCTCTGCACAAAATAAGAGTATTAGCGGACCGAGATGTAGGTCACATAGGCTTTGTGGGTCGTTCCTTTGTCTTGTTTTTGCTGCTTAGCGGAGTCTTTCGTAATGTCCCATCTTTTAGAAACGAATGACCGCAAAAGGTTCGCCTACTCATGTTATTTTGAGGTCAACGCTCTTTTACGACTTCTATTGACTTTTAGAAGGGTTTTACTCCGTGTTTAGAGTTGATAAATGACTAATTCTTGTGTTTGGGTGCGTATCTATTTTAATATTAAATGTTATGGTTGTCTAAAATGTTGGTATTGTCCTTTTTGCGTTAGATTTATATGTCTATAATGTACTATTAAAACTGCTTTCAGCTTTCGTGCTGTATGCCATTGCGTACATCACGAAAAACTACTGGGTAGTTTACAGTCTTCTTTTTTCTAGTTTCGATATGATTCGATCGAATCTATATCTGTATATATAAAAATGAATTGCTGTTCGTTAGTCTCGCTAAAACTCGAGAACGGCTGGACCGATTTGGCTAATTTGGGTCTTGAATTATTGGTAAAAGTCTAGAGAAGGTTAAAAAGGTAGATAAATATGAAAATGCTCGGAATTAAATAAAAATAACAATTTTGTTTTCCCTTTGACGTGTCCCCGTCGGACGGATTCCTTTTGTTTGTTTTAAGTTTATTTTATACAAAAGGTTTAGGTCTTTTATTTATCGATTGAAGCACTACGAAGTCTGACCTAGTTAAATATAAAACTATAAGTTTATGACGGCGCGTTCCTTGGTTGTTTCTGGTGGTGGAGCGTATCATTGGTCTATTATGCAAAAAAACCGCTTGGTTTGGCAAAATTTAGTTGGATTTAAATCGATAATATCATCATCAGTGTGTAGACGTCCACTAATATATATAGGTGTTTCCCAAAGCTTACTATAACAACCGATTCTATGCTGCCTGTAATCGACAAGTCATCCTTCCAACTTTGCTGTAAACTCCGTAAGCTCCGTCTTCCAACGTGCGGTCACCTAGAGCATCAAAAATAACCCGCAATAATCAATTCCAGGTTGAATGGGAAGAGCCAGCTTCATTTTGGTTGGGGCCAAGGGCAGCGGACTTGATACACTTGGGGGCGAAGTTCGCTCCGTGCATGAGGCGAGATGCAAGGATAGCAAGGGCCATAGCGGCATCGGCGAGAAGAGAACGGGACACTGCGTGTTGCATACGTAACGATGATTCAGGCTGTGTCCAATCATCAAAGGCTGACTGTTCGGTAAGATTTCGAAGTTGCAAAGTGTATTATCTATAAGCGTACGGACAATTTCGGTCAGTTATAACTTGCTTGATTTAGAAAAAAAAAAGAAAAAAAAAGGTGATATCTGAAATCGTCCCATTTTCTTTTTTGAAAAGGTCCTGGTCGTGTTTGCCAAGGTAAAGTGATTAATTCATAAAAAATACAATCGATATAACTTTTTCACAGTATACGGAAACGAAGTTAACAGTAAAAAAATTTTTGGCAGTTCATGGTTAGTTCAAAGATACCTTAACATTTATATTAATATAACTCCAACTAAAATGATCATCACCAAATAATATTTTGAAAAACAAAAAAATATATATAGACTTTATTCTAATTAAGGTGATTTTCACTTATATCCGCTATCAGACTCAGGTTGTGACTTATGTCTTCCAGTACGCAAGAAGCTGGAATAACGGGAAAACTAATATAGCATTATTTTATAGCAACTATCTAATCACAATAAAAATAAAACATGATTACTGCTATTGTTAAAAAGTAATATAATTTATGTTTTAAAATTCAGTATTTTAGTTTGTATTTACATAAATATTGTTCAAGGTTCGCGCTTATTAAAAATATAATATTACTTACGTACGCTTATTTCATGATTAAGTTCTGAATTAATAATTTATATTTTATACATGCTAATAACCAGATAAGAGGATTAATACCAAAGGTAAGGAATTAATTTGTAACGCGGCTTATTCATTTCGAATCTGACACGTTTTAACGTTATTAAATTTCATTTCAGAATACAATATCTACATGGAAAAAATGGTCTTCGGGAGAATCGGGACCCGGGGGACGGATATCAGGGTCCGTTTGTGGTTTAGATCCAAAGTAAGTAAATTCATTGATTTTTTTATTTTTTATTGCTTAGGTGGGTGAATGACCTCACAGCCCACCTGGTGTTAAGTGGTTACTGGAGCCCATACACAGCTACAACGTAAATGCGCCATCCACCTTGAGATATAAGTTCTAAGGTCTCAGTATAGTTACAACGGCTGCCCCACCCTTTAAGCCGAAAGGCGTTACTGCTTCATGGCAGAAATAGGCAGAGTGGTGGTACGCATCCGTGCGGACTTACTAGAGGTCCTACCACCAGTGAAAAAAGAGAGATAACGGAAATATATTGGTGGTAGGGAGTGCCATAAGATCACACATATTCTTATTAATTTTGTGTACGATGAGATTGACTCTAAAGAGTAAGATTCTAAAAAAACAGTAACCTATGACTCATGAATTTATTATTGATTTCTCCACTATTTAATGGATGTTATTATACATATAAACCTTCCTCTTCAATCACTCTATCTATTAAAAAAGCCGCATCAAAATCCATTGCGTAGTTTTAAAGATTTAAGCATACATAGGGATATAGGGACAGAGAAAGCAACTTTGTTTTATACTATGTAGTGAAACGACGTATTCTTACAATTTTTAAAATTTTTCAGATTTTGCGAGGCCCCTCGGTCAATAGCACCTCACGAATGGCCAGATGACATCACGAAATGGCCGATTTGTCGCAAGTCGGTGCTGGACGGATCGGCGGCAGCTGGACGGGCCGGACACGCGGCGGAGCACATGGCCTGCGAAGTCATAGGTCATCCGTGTTGTATAGGAGTGCACGGACAATGCGTGATCACGACCAGGGAGCATTGCGACTTTGTCAAGGGATATTTTCACGAAGAGGCCTCACTTTGCTCGCAGGTTTGATTTTTACCATCGATAAATCCTTGTTAGGTATCTTATAAAAGCGTTTCTCAAATTTGTATCCTAAGGATTTGTAAGACGAAGAGGCCTCACTTTGCTCGCAGGTTTGTTTTTTTACCATCGATAACTCTTTATTAGGTATCTTATAAAAGCGTTTCTCAAATTTGTGTCCTAAGGATTTGTAAGACGAAGAGGCCTCAGTTTGCTCGCAGGTTTGGTTTTTACCATCTATAACTCTTTGTTAGGTATCTTATAAAAGCGTTTCTCAAATTTGTGTCCTAAGGATTTGTAAGACGAAGAGGCCACACTTTGCTCGCAGGTTTGGTTTTACCATCGATAACTCTTTGTTAGGTATCTTATAAAAGCGTTTCTCAAATTCGTATCCTAAGGATTTGTAAGACGAAGAGCCCTCACTGTGCTCGCAGGTTTGTTTTTTATCGTCGATAGCTCTTTGTTAAGTATCTCATAAAAGCGTTTCTCAAATTTGTATCCTAAGGATTTGTAAGACGAAGAATCCTCACTGTGCTCGCAGGTTTGTTTTTTACCATCGATAACTCTTTGTTAGGTATCTTATAAAAGCGTTTCTCAAATTTGTATCCTAAGGATTTGTAAGACGATGAGGCCTTACTGTGCTCGCAGATTTGGTTTTTACCATCGATAACTCTTTGTTAGGTATCTTATAAAAGCGTTTCTCAAATTTGTATCCTAAGGATTTGTAAGAAATACTTTTCGTATGTGTTAGCTATTTCAAGATTTATTGGAAACCTTTGTGGAGTAATAGATGATTTTAGCAAAAAAATACCTTCAATCAACTATTACACAATATGATTGAATAGTTCCTTCTATGTTCAGACAGTTACATGTGAGTTTAATAATTATTTATCATTAAATAGCAAGTAATAATCACTTGTTTACATTATTTCTAAAAAAATAGACGAGTTCATAGCTAACATGGAGAAGTGATTACTTCCCAGAGATATAGTGTGAATACTGTTAGTATATTAAGACTTTAGGTCTAAGTCTCACTTGTATTGTAATAATAGCTGTTACTATTATTACATTTCAAGTTGTATTGCATTATTGCTTCACGGTAAAAACAGGGAAGGCAGTGATACTCAACGGCACGGTCTAATACCAATAACTACACAAATCGATTAAATACAGTTTTGACTTTTATTATACGATGTCATTCATTCATTGTGGAAGCCGGTGATCAAGACGTGTTTGGTATGTATTTATTTCGAACAAATCGATACCTGCCATTAGATTTAGTACACAATATGAGTATATCCAAATATTTTAATAAGTAGGCCACAAATACAATAGTGAGGTAAGAAAATCCACGTTAATAGTAACTAACATCTATCATTAATGGTTAATTTTCGTTATTCGTAAAATATACTTTTAAGGGTTTATTCGGCGCAAGAGATCATGACTAATACGAGGCTAATTGGTTGGAAAACTAGTGTTGCCGTGAAAACATCTGAATAGTATTGTAGCGTACGAAGCTTCTACCCTTATTACTGGAACACATGAATAATTTGGGACAGAAGATGGTGGAGTCAACTGATGCAGACTGATTCTACGCGCTACCACTAGTAAAATTAAAGATACTTGAGGAGAGGATGTTGTTGCTATAGTAATGCAATGACAGCCACAATAGGCGACCCGAGTTGCTAACTCGTATGACCCGATAGACAGCCGATTAGATTTATAAGCATTGGCTCTTCACAAATCTGCTTAATGCATAAAACTGTAAATGTTTCAGGTATCGTGTCTCGACGATGTTTGCGGAATGTTACCGTTCATGAGAAGAAGACGTCCAGATCAACTGTATAGAGCGTGGACGTCTTTATTCGTACATGCTGGTCTCTTGCATTTGGCTGCGACGCTGGCGTTGCAGTGGCTCTTTATGAGAGACATGGAGAAAATGGCTGGCCCAGTTCGGATGGCTGTGATATATTTGGGCAGTGGCGTTGCTGGGAACATGGCCTCAGCGATATTTGAACCGTATAGAGCAGAGGTAGGGATTAAACCGTTAAAGGGCCATCTAATCGCGATTTCCGAGGATATTTGCATCTGCATTAGGCTTATTTTAAATTTGAAAGTTGCATAAAATATTTAACTTCGATAGTGCTCCTGAAGAGATTATTAATTTTTTTTTTGAATTCACCAAAAACTAAATAAATATCATTTAAAAAATTCATTGTTAGTAGAACATTAAAGTATGTGCCTGTTATCCATTTTCTCCCTACAAAAAACTGTTTTGGGCACAATTGTTAAATCTTCGTTACTTAGTCCTATACGTTTTCTTTATCTTCTCATTAGACAGCGCATACATAGCGCATCTCACATAAATTTAAGTGAAATCCGTAATGTACGTAGTATTAATATAGTTCTGATAAATTAGACAACAATAAACTGTTTGAATTAAAACTTATTAAGTTTTGTTTTTCATTGCAGGTGGGGCCGGCTGGTTCCCATTTCGGGCTGTTGGCATGTTTAATAGTAGAAGTTATCGGAGCTTGGCCAATACTCAAACATCCCAGGCGAGCTCTGCTCAAATTAATGGGACTCGCGTTTGCGTTGTTTCTATTAGGACTTCTGCCATGGATAGACAATTTCGCTCACGTTTTCGGTTTCGTGTTCGGATTCCTGCTAGCGTACGCCTTATTACCGTTCATAATATTCGGTCCGTACGAGCGGAGAAGGAAAATAGTGTTGGTGTGGGTGTGTCTTATATCGGCGGTGGCTATGCTGTGCGCTTTGGTGGCTTTGTTCTACGCGGCGCCGGCGTACGAGTGCGCGGCGTGCGCTTACTTCACGTGTCTCCCGTTCGCGCCGGACATGTGCGCGTCGCAGGATGTGCGCGTGCGTCAGATGGACGGGGTATGACGGCGGTCGGCCCGGGCGCCCCTGCCGCCGCCGCCCCCCCGCCCCGCCGCCGCGCCCTGCCCCGCCCCGCACTGCGCCGCGTCCACGCCTCGCGCACACATACACACATCCCACGAAATATGTAAACTGAAATATCAATTTTCGCACTGACATTACTCGTGGGCAAACAGACGTCGTTCTCCGCGGTCATCTTTGAAAGACTTCACTGATCCAGAGCACCTTAACACGGGTGCATATTGTACGTTCGCGCTTGTCCATGTTTATATGTATATATTATCTTTCTTACTCTCATGTCAGAACAGATTATGCGATCTGTCGAAATCCAATTTCCTTTGTTTAGTACATAAAAATAGTATAACTACCCAGATTACTCTCCAAAATGCGTTGATAACTTAGCCAAACGTCATGGACGTGCAATATGCGCCAGAGGTTAAAACGTTTTTCAACGATTGACGAGTCATTATCCCAATAAAATATAGTGCGTTTGTCAAATCAAGTGTGATAGTCGCTCGTGAAAAAAATGCTCTAAGCTCAGGTGCTCACTGTGCGTGTTTCGTACCACGGCTGCTAATTATCACGGAAAATAACGACAAATTAGCGGCGTGACATCAAAGTAAAATAAAACTATCACAAAATGTGCGTAACATCGCGTCTTTGTTAAAAAGTCAATGCTTTTGGAGTCGTTACCGCAATATGTGGTGTCGAAAAACATTCATAAATTTAATATTCCTGTTTTTTTATTTATTTCAACCTACCCTCGTTTCGTATTTTTGCAATAACGTTATTAGTGGCACTTTTTAAGCTCGTTTAGTCACGATTTGTGACATTTTAAATCCTCTCACTAGTAAAAACCTATGCAAATATTTATACAATACATCAGTGGGTCTTTCACGAATTTTATACGTGCGTGATTGACTTTAGCTGCATGATAATACATTGTTAGAGAGTACAAGTACTGTATGTAGTTCGGAAACAAATTTTAAAGTACAACTACTACATTGATAAATTCAATTATCGTGAGGCATGAAAGAAAATGTATCGATAAAATAACTGGTGTGAGCCGAAATCGAATAAAATGTATGTGTTGTTGCGTGTTTCAATTTATTATATATCACAATCGCATTCGTGTGAGTGAGCTAGTCGTGATCTATTATTCAATTAATAAACGATTGATTAAATCGATATTTGTAAAATGATTTGATATTATGTATTTTTAATGTGCTAAATCAACCTTGAGTAATGTATTTATTTAGCGGATGCGACGATTATAATATTGTAAATATTCTGTAATATAAACGAGAAAAGTATTTAACATTTATAAGTGAGTTTGTATTTACGTATGTAAGTAATGAGTGCGTAAATTACGTTGCACATTTTGTGACACTCAAAACGGGTTAAGGGAATTCATATAGAGTCCCTTCTTTATTTCGCGGTAATGTCGTGTTTTATGTAATTAACACCACAGTTGAAACAATATAAATTTTATTGTTGTAGCGGCATAAACAATTCTAAGTAATTATATTACATTAGTTATTAAACACATATAAATTATTTTTACGTTTTAAATTTTCGGCGGTAAAAAGGTCCCGTGTCACAGACTATATTCTTTTTCCCACATCTCGTGCGTTCCGGCTTACGCATCATAAAAATGTGCGTTCATAAACGCCACAGGGTAAAAGGAATACAAATAATAGAGATATTTGAAATAATGATGACTGATATCAACGTTCCGTTAAATAGCCTTAAATTTCTGAATACAGCATCGAAATTGGTTATGAAAATACCGAGCAAATAACATTTTAGAGGTTAATAGAAAAGTCGGTGCGTATAAAAACATCTTGTTATCTCTTTCGCACCGTCTCAAGGTCTCAAGCCTCATTGTGCATATTATTTTCATTAAACAACCATCCTATCATCATCTTTAAAACGTTTAGAACATAGTAATTTATAAATTTCATAAAAATATATATATTTTTATACAAGGAGATAGTAGATACAATGTGTTCAGAAAGGTTTATTACAGTTCAACGATTGAGAAGTACGTATATCCAAATCTTTTCAGAAACACATCTATTACTAAGAATAATCATTTTCTGTTTTGTATTTTCATCAAATTTAAAGAAGGGAACTCTTTATTTGATGACGTCATATCGTCATGGTTAAGACCAACGGTGTGTTCGTATCGAGCGATGCGGTTGCGCCAGTGATTAAGTCCGATTTTTTTTCCTACCTAAGTCTTGAGAGGCTATGTTAGCGTAACCCGGCGAGTGAGCTCACGGTGCTCAAACTTGACGTTGTTGCTAACAAGAACCCTAGTAAAAGCCGTGCTTCGCAGAATCTATCACCGGATCGGAAACGCGACCCACTGAGAAAATCCGGCGGGAAACTCAGTGGGCCGTGTCTGTGGGCTAGTTTACTCGCCGAGCACTTCGTCGAAAGCGGCGGGTTCGACAAGAACGATGACCGGTGAAAATCCGAGACGCAAGTACCGATATTTTTAAGAATGTACATGTACCTACGCGTGTTCGCGAATGACTTCCTCGACGAAGAATTAATATAGTGCAATAAAAATAAAACTAAGAAAAAACATTTTTTTTCTTCTAATTTATTGATAGTTAGATATTGTGAAATTGCATCGTTAGTATCACCAACCTCCGTATTTCTGTCGTTACAGCATACAACTGACACTTAAACTACATTAACCTATAGCTTCTTATAGCAGAATATTTCTCCGTATCTTTATTACACTAGATATGTTTAAATTAGAACGCGAATGACGTCATCACAGGACATGACATACTTTGAAACCAGAAGGCATGGAGGCTTCGTGTGGGCACGCAATACCTACGCCTTAACAAAACAAGTAATGTATGTTATAAAAGACTTAGTGACATTGACTAATGCAAAAGGAATTTCTTTCGGATGCTAAACTTTTTTTTAAATATGCTTTAATAAGCAGGCCCATAATACATCCTTGATTGATTAGGGAAAGAACCTATTATATGTTGCTGTGTTTTATATACTGCGTAATTTAAAAACAGAATTTCCATTTATACCGTATTTTGTGTCACAATATGTTCACGTAAAAGTGTCAAATATTAGTTTATTACTAATAATGTATATAGCATGATAAACAAATATATTTTCACGTATTATGTTCAGAGTATATGAACGAATTCATTCTTATGTATAAGTAACATTTGATAATTTGATTTCGTCAATTTATATTATATTCTAGCTATTATCATCAAGTCTGCGTAGTATTATATGGTTATGTTATTTTATAATATGCTAGTTGTAATCTAAAAAAAAAATAAAGTTAGGTATGTTTATTTTACTACAGAACGTTAGGGCGGTTTTTCGTGGTTTATAACGAATTTAAATTAATAGTCGCATGCGTATTATGTATTATCATTGTTACGATAAAGAAATGTAAATATACTAAAAAAAATATATCGAAATACATTTGTAAATTTTACTTTCGGAAGAGAAGGTTAATCGAGAACCAATTTTGAATCTTTCACAGGTTAAGAGTTTGAAATTTCATGACACCGTCGTGATGAAATCAACAGAAATAAATTGTACAAGCATGGTAAAAACCATATGGTCGTGAAAAAAAAAACGGATGACTAAAAAGTATATATTAATATATGAAAAAAAAAACTGTATTCTTTCCATTACATTTGCGAAGAACCAATCATATAATGTAACAGTAACAAATATATTTTAGCATTTTATTCGGTGTTTGGGAGTCGTAGACTTGATTAAAAATATTTTTGTGGCTTAATTCATCGTAATTTTTTTTGTTAGGATTGTTTCGAATATATCGTAAATAATAAATTGGGAAATAATGAAACCGAAATTATTGTTATCTTGATAATTTTTATTTATTTTAATATTCAATCGTGTTTTTTTAATTATTTATATCAAATCTAGAATTTTCATTTCAGTTTCAGTAATAAAATTTTGAGAGATATTAAGATTAATGGGGGTAAATTTAGATAATTTAATTTCTCGTTGTCACAATACAAGTACAAAATAATTGTTTGTTGTAAACTAAATTGGATGATGGGTGTATTAGTTTTATATTGTATTATATCATCAATAATCATCACATAAAATTGAAGCTCAAACACAACTGTTAATATTATTCTATTATCTTTAAGATGAGTATTTTAATTTCAATTAAGAAATTGTAATAATTATGATTGTTCAAATTATATTTTGTGAATATGAAGAGAGTAAGAATGAACGTGTCAAATACAAAAAATTCTCACAAATGTTCGAGGTCAAGTGAGAGTTACCCGCTGTAGCTGTCCACGGGCTCTGATAATGCTATTGCTATGAAGTAATGCCAACACCAATTAGTAATAGGCTCAAATGTTGTTTACCTCAATTTCTACTCATATCATTAGTACGATCGCACCTCCCGCCACCAGAGCTGAGTTCATCCATACTAACTAGAACGGCTACGTTTATCCACAATATGTTTCTGGAGATTCTTTTTGCCACAAACCACTCGGCTCTAGAATTAAGTTCCCTACACTGTGTTTCTCAAGTGTTATAAAAAGTCTTATATAAAGCGAGGGCTTAACAATGGAGATTAACTCAGCGGCAGCAGAGATTTGTCTTGACTTGACGTTGCTAATGTCTATGAGGTACAGCAACCACGCATCACTAGGTCCTGCGAATGCTCGTATATATACGAAAGCAATAAAAAAAGATAAAACGATTGTAAAGATATTGGACTTGATATTGTCCGAGAAAATGACCTCAATCACACATTATTCAGACAAAGATACATTTAATGTTCACAAAATAAAGTTCACTACATATTGCGTTATTATTCCATTTAGAATAATACATTGTACATTTTTTTTGTTAGGATACATTTCTTAATGTTATTTAATTGTAATACAATTAAATACAATACCAAAATTTACGCATGTTTGTAACCTCGAAATAATATAAATAATTACATATTAAATAAACTTAATATTTGATAGAAATACCATTATGATTTACTTATGAAAAAAAAACGAATAAAGCTTTGGTGGCGATTTTTTTACGGCGATAATAAAATGCGACACGGTCACCCTGCGACTTTAGAACTTAAATTCAATTCAAAATTCAAATTGAATGTTGTTGAATGTCACTTGTTGAATGTCAAAATATAAATAACGATGTTAACTCTATCACCGGTTCCAAAAAAAGCCACAGTTCTGAGAAGAACCGGCGAAACAAACTCAACGGAGTTAGGCCAAACTTTTTCAACAGTGAAATGACTATAGTTTCAAAGATTGTGTCTCGATTAATAATTCTTTGAAGTCCAGTGAAGTTTTTCTCGAAGTGCCCTTGCGGCCGGCGGCTCGGCGGACTGTCAGAATTTAAATCTAAGACAAAAATTAACATAAATGTACATTGTGAACATACAACTTATTATAACACTTAATATTAAGGTAAAGTAATCTTATTGTAACTAGCATTAATCGAACAAGAAACCTTATTATCATAATATCAAGGTGTTTTATTTAGTACTAGCTGACCCGGCAGACTTCGTAGTGCCTCAATCGAGAAATAAAAGACCTAAGCTTTTGTATAAAATAAACTTAAAACAAACAAAAGGAGTCCGTCCGACCGGGGACACATCAAAGGAAAAACAAAATTGTTATTTTTATTTAATTCCGAGCATTTTCATATTTTTATCTACCTTTTAAACCTCCCCGGGACTTCCACAAATAATTCAAGACCAAAATTAGCCAAATCAGTCCAGCCGTTTTTGAGTTTTAGCGAGACTAACGAACAGCAATGCATTTTTATATAGAGATTTCAGTAAAATCATCTCTTATCTAAAACATCTCCATTCGTTTTTTCTCTACATGTTCAGGCATTTTCTTTATTGGCAAGAACTATGAGAAGTGGTTTCGGTCCAACTAACGTTAAGATTCTTCAGACCCATTGACAAAGATCAAATCGTAATTGCCATCTTATACTTTGAGATATAAGGTCGACTTCATACGAAATAACAGTTTTTCGAACGTAAAGTAAACCCTCTGCTAAAAGACTTGAAAAGAATATGAGAAAAGTAGAAGAGATAAAATACTTAAAAAGTGTCCACAGCGGTGACTCAGCTGTAATTCTGGGATTGCTGACGTCCATGTAGGTAAGCTTACATAGGCACTTTTAAATCATCATGATTTTATCATCATTTCGGAATACAGTGGTTAACTGAGATGAACTATTCTTAATCAAACACAAGAATTATATAGCACTTTTAAAAAAATAACTAGAATCTAAAAGAAACTGGTGGTAGGACTTTTTGTGAGTCCGCACGGGTAGGTACCACCACGTTTGAAGGGTAGGGTCGCCGTTGTAACTATACTGATACCTTAGAACTCATATCCCAAGGTGGGTGGCGGCATTGACGTTGTAGATGTCTATGGGCTTCGGTAACCACTTAACAACAGGTGGGCTGTGAGCTCGTCCATCCATATAAGCAATAAATAAAAAAATGCATTTTTTCATGCGGAAACATAGGTCACGTTTCAGTGACTACGCTTGTATGGTACTTGTAAATATCTGATAATAAACATTTTATGTTTCCCACAATCTTATCAAGGTCTTATTGTATTGAAATGGCGTCTTTATCGGAGTATAGATCGAACGGCACAACACGAAACGACGGTAAATTATTGAAGTACCCTATAATCCATAGATGAGAGCCCAATGAAAATACTTATGTGAGACCCCACCGATCAAGGATCTTTTTAGATATTATTTTTTTGCAAAATCCCATTTCCCTGCTTATTTTTATTTTGTACATAACAGTTACAGGTGTAGGTACTTCGACCATATTATTATGTCTCATGTTGCTCAATATCATACACTTAATTAAACTCGATCAAGTTAGTAAAACGTGTTGATCAGATTGTGAGGTTTTAAAGTAGCTAATCGGAATTAGTTTTTAAATTTCAACTCTTCAACCTAATGTTAGAAAATCAAGGCTTATAACTATAAGTTAATAGTAAAAAACGATTCGAAATTTACTCTTTACCCGATTATATTTAACTGTCATATTTGTTTATAGTTAAGTCAAGCCAGGGGTTAATGATAACGTTTTTGTGTAACGTGACGATTTCTTTCACGCAAATTGGGTTATGAGACATCGTTCTAAAAGAACATGGCATAGGGGAAATTTTAGTTAAATACAATTTTAGTTTGAATACAATTAACAACAATATAATTTCATGTCTTAAGATGGAGGGTACAATTAATTTGGTATACTAATTGTGCTCTGATAATCACAAGTCATCGTCAGATGAGGCATGAGAACTGACGTTAATAAAAATACATATTATTGGATACTCTGGATTACATATTTTATATTGTAAGTCGATACTGGTACTGCCTTTACAATAATACTATTATAAGAGTGAACACCCTGAAGCAACGGTTAGAAAGCTAGGAAAATCTTTACATAATAGGGGCTTTGACCTGATGTTTCAAGCTGGGTGGTGGCCTTTAAATTGAGTTTCTCTACCCTAACTTCTTAACATCACCAACCGACTCATCTGATATGGGTGCGGTATAAAAATCCCGTTTTATTTCGTTTAATCCAAAGATTTTGTTACTACACAAAAAAAAACTCATGAGAAAGTAGTCTACATAATAATATTATTACCATAAAATTATTCAGTTACTATACCTATTGTATTCGCGCTAATAATGACGTAAACGATGAAAAGATTATCGCAAATCGTTCATATCTTGACAGCATCTTTAGAACACTTGTTTTGAAGTTCCGAGTGGCATTGGAGTTTAATTTTTTATTTACTTTATACTTCGATCAATAATACTACACTTTATAGTATTTTTTTTAAGTGCCACCACATGCGAAGCTTTTAAAGTCTTTTAGGTTAAACCCCCAGTCATATTTAGTAACGCAGCTATACCGTGTTTCAAACTATGAGGCGGGTTTTAATGAACAAGAAAATTTGGTAATCGTTTTTTTTATTGCTTCGGTGGGTGGACGAGCTCACGGCCCACCTGGTGTTAAGTGGTTACCGGAGCCCATAGACATCTACAAACCCAAATGCATTACTGCTTTACGGCAGAAATAGGAAGGGCGGTGGTACCTACCCGTGCAGATTCACAAGAGGTCCTACCACCAGTAATTACGCAAATTTTAATTTTGCGGGTTTGGTTTTTATTACACCATGTTATTCCGTCACCATGGAAGTCAATCGTGAACATTTGTTAAGTACGTATTTCATTAGAGAAACTGGTACCCGCCGGCGGGATTCGAACATCTGTAATGCACCGGACGTCTTATCCTTTAGGCCACGACGACTTCGGTAGTGAAATGTAATCTGAAAAAAAAAATCAAGTCGATTATTATGTATTGAGGTATAATATATCAAGCAGGAAAAGCGACGGCAGCATTGACCAAGAAGTATCCCCAAGAATATCACCACAATCGAACCAAGGTCGACTTTAAGTTTTAAAAACAGAAGTATATGCTACATTATTTATACAGGGTTTGATAAGGCTGTTAATCGAAGACCAAAATTAAATAATTTTAATAAGCTAGAAACTATACAGTATCATTCCAATAAGTTTGCACAGCAGGGAAGACTTTTGTGTAGTATCATCAAGGTACGATAGATGGCAGGCACATTGTTTCAAGCAATTGTAGTCCTAAAAACAATGCTTCCACGCGGAAAAGCACCCAGAGGAATTGATAACGTCAATCATTATCACGATAGTAATGTATCTCAGAGAAAATATCAGACTTGGAATTTTTGCCAGTTAACCAGTTTTGCACCGAGCTCAAAACGGTTAAACATATTCATTAAATGAAAATCAACTTTAAAAAAAAGTGAGTATTAAAGCAATTAAATATTCGAACTAGCGTTAATTATTAAATTTATGTTTACTTTTTAAATTAATCATATAGATAACAGACGATCTGAATTAAAAATAACAATAATTTTATCTTAAATGAATTAAATGAAGAGACTTCATATTGCACTGTTTTTAAATATGTCATTTGTATTTATTTTTTTGCTTCTATCAAATATGGCAAACAGGATAACGTAAGATCACGTTTTACAAACTTGAATCGATTTAGAAAATGATTAGTTTTTTATGTATCATTAAAGCACATAATTAATTCAAATAAAATAATTTATTGGGTATACGTTTAATAATAATTAATTTTACGTCATAAGTTTAATCTCCGTTATAATGTACCTAGTGAATTCTATATATTATTTGGTTTTTTAAAATATCCAGTTTTTATTTTGTCCGCATTCATTTGTACGGTCATTGGTTTAGTTTATAAAGTACAGGAAACCCTAATACGGTGGATAAGTTTCTAGAAAGTCCCGTATTGTGCGAAAACATGTTGTATGAGACTTGAAGCCAGTACAAAAAAGGGAGTAATTTTTCTGAACGAAGAAGTATTTCAACTGTGCTTGTATGTATTTTTATTTATATATAAACATAAGCCGTAAAATTTCGGTCGTATTATAAAAGGGTTTTTGGGAAAGTTTCCTCTTCGTATTAGAGTGGAACCCTGTTGTAAAATTTCGTGTTATGGGATAGCTGCCTGTACATCAAATCGAGAGAGCTTATTATTTCTAAAAAAAGGCATTGTATATAATTGAACCAATGGAATTAATTGCTGCCAATCAAATAATTATTATATAACACAACCTATCCTTGTAAGTTACAAAAGTAAAAATATGTGTTTTTCTTGCTTAGACGGATCAACGATCTCTTGGTCCTGGTGTTAAATGGTTACCGGAGCACACTGATAACTTGGGTAACTTGGTGTAAATGCCACCATGCACTTTTAGCCCTGCGTTGTTTGCTTCAGTTTTTATAGTACAACAGCTACGCCACCCTTCAAGCTGAAACGCGTTACTGCTTTACGGCCGAAATCAACAGAGTGACGGTACCTTCCCTTACATACTCACAAGAGGTCCTACGTTCGTTAATTGTGCAAATTATATTTTTTGAGGGTTTGATTTGTATTGTATTACACGATGTTGTTCCTTCACCATAGAAGTCTATCATCGACAAGGTCGTCGTACTTTCTTACGTGACCACGGAGCTGCCCACGGAACAAACCCTTCTTCTTTGAACCCAAGCGTGAGCTCTCTGCTCCTTGAGTAGAGCTAGTAATTTAAGTAGGGGTGTCCTAGAGGGGTGTGTATGCTTGTGTGGTAGCAAACCGCCGACATAATATTAATACTTATATTTAATATGGAGTTTTGTGTAATGGCAGGGCAGTAATGAGGTTACAAGGTCATAATAGGGATACGGCACTGAGTTGGCACTTATTCGCCCGGCTTCCCCTAACGTGGCAACCTGGGTTGGGGAGAGATCGAATGCACTCCTCAGACGAGAGAGTGGACCACCCTCGGGAGTGGTTAAAGAATGGGTTTCCTGAAAGTGGTACCCCACACGATATGGGGGGAATAACGGGGGATGGTGGACAACTCATTATCGGTCGGTTATTAACGTCGTTGGTGTAGAGAGCGTAGAGTATCGGTGGCAGGATACTTCCCTGGGAAACCCGGGCCGTGATTGGGTACACCGACGACTTGGCGATCCTCGACTGCGACTGCGACAAGGAAAGCTCTGCCCACTAGGTACGGGCCTAGTAGCCGCACTTAAGAGTGCTGGAGGTCTGTATTTCCGCAACAGCATGCGTGCCAGACAAGGTCGAAGACTTTCTCGATATCGAGAAAGACTGCAGCCGTGTACTGATCGGCTGTGGACCGATCCGCCAAGTGGTGTATAACGCAGACCAACTGCAGCGTTGTCGAGTGACCGCCACGAAACCCGAATTGCTCGGGTCTGAGAAGGATTTGTGGCGACTCCCTTCTCAGCAGCATCTGCTCGAACAACTGGCCCACGTGCGATAACAGGGTGATCGGAGGATAACTGGAGGGCTTTTTCCTTCCTTACCGAGCCTAGGCAGGGTCCTTAAGCAGACTTAGGCCTTACCCAATTTCCAAAATTCCGGGAAGTACCCTCTGGACAAAATGGAATTGAAGAGCCGCGTCATATAGGACATTACTATTTCAGGTAAGTGAAAATATGCTAGGGGAGAGATATCATCGTCCTTAACCAGCGCCTTTCGCCTCGTCACCCACTTGATGGAGAGGCGCATTTTGGAGAGAGTGATGAATTCATCATCTCCCAACTTTAGCATCGGGGAGGAGAAGTAGGCTTGCTACATTCACATCTACCGATTGGTGGAATGCGGCCTTTGAGGATGCAGAGTCATTTCGAACGAACTGCTGCTTCAGTGTTTCGTTCAGATTATCGGCGTCGACCTGAGCTGAGAAGTTTCGGTTGCCTCTCTCATCCACGAGTGGAAAATAAGGGGCAGGCTGATTCGAGAGCTGACAACAAAACCGGTAGAGGGATACCAAGAATAGATCCTCGCGCACCTTCTCGATTCGCCCCTCGAAGAAATAGCCCCTAAGCCTAAAGGAGCTTATCTACGTCGCCAGCTCTGCTTTCAGCTCATTAAGCTCGCACTGAATCCTGGGACAAAACGAGTTATCGTCCAGAGCCTTCTGAAGCCGCTCTTTTGCTTAATAGTCGCCTTCAGATGTGCCGGGAGTCTATTTCGGTGCTCGCCGTTGAGCACAAGGTGCGTCACCTGGTCGATGGCTCCCTTTATGGATTCGACAAGGCGGAATGTCGTATCGTCGACTCCATCAGAGGTTGCGGGTTCTTGAATTACGGGAAGGTCTACTAGGTGTCTCCTAAAGAGTTCCCAGTCGACTCTTGGCTGAAGGGGCGACGTCAGAACCTAACTAAGCCCCATTTCCAGAGTAACCAGAATAGTGCGGGATACCTAGGTCGTACAGTGCCTCGATCGTTACGGGGTACCGTTTTCCCTTGTGAACACACACATCCAATACATTACATTAGCCTGAGCTCGGCGTGGCGGCTGGGATGTGAGTGGGTTTGTCAGGTCCGACCACGTAGTACTCGCCCTTATAAGACTGATGAGAACTACAGTGAAAGATTTATTTAATTTAATTTTCTCGTAATAGCATATAGCAGTCGTGCCCCAATTCGTAAAACAAATAAACTAATGAGCACGCCCAATTGCATGCATTACTAACACCGAGAGGAAACGATAAGATTAAGTGACTGCTATTTTTTAAATAAACAATGCGATAATAGTGCTGAACATAAATAAACTAGTGACATATTTGCTAAAGTTCGTTTTATAATTATTTGCACATTAACGTTTTTATAATATAAGACAAGCACGAAAACATAGAAAAGGATAGCCAAATTGTTTTACATTGCTTTATTACTGCCGTATTATTTTTGAGTAAGACTTTGAACATTATTAATTTATTTTAGGAGATAATTTTGATACATTCTTTTATAGCCATATCTTATGAAAATTTTATATTTTGTTAGCTTTGAGCCTCTTCCGTCTAATCTGTGTAAATATTGTAAATGTGGAGAAGGCTTATTATGTTTTATTATTTCGCAAATTTTATTATATCCTTATTATTTTAAATATCATTCTCAAAATTAGAGGAATATGTTTAGATATCCGTGCATGCATGCAACTATTTAAACTCAACATTACAAATTGAAATCGGTTCTAATCCGATAAATTATAATTTGCGACTAATAAATTTGCGATTGATGGAGGATTTTTTTAAAATAAACAATCTATATAATAATGACTAGTTGGAGTTCCAAAAGAAACATACGTATCAATGTAAAATCATAAAAACGTATCAATGACAAAATCTGTTGTTCGGAATAAGTAAACTTGACTTATTCCTGATCACAAGGGATAAAATATTTCCCACGATTGGGTCGATTTTGTTGTGTTAAATTTTCATAGATAAAATTCATTCAGCAGTCCCCTAGATGACTAAGCGGCAGTAAACTACTATCCTAATAGGTAATGTAATTCTGTAAGCCAAAAGGAAAACAGTGCTTACAAGGAGAGACAAGGCAAACATTTTTTTTTTGTGAATCCGGAATTAATGAGGAGTAATAAGTCGTCGGTTTCCTCAAGACCCATAAAATACATTAAGGGCGAATAAAAAATACCAATTATAATATTTTATTATTAATTGATTAGAAACTAGCCAACACCTATTTTTGGTTTCAGTGAGCAGTTTCAATACACGTATTAATTGCACGAACCACTATCGTGCTAATATCGGTTACGAATTCACGGAATGTCTGTAATTGACTTGGACTTCATGACTCATAGTGGTTGTCGTCGTTTACATTCTGTCGGGAACGCATCTATAAAAACTAGAGGTCCCGCAGTAGTCGAAATTCGACTATAATTTAATGGAACTGTAAGTTTGTACACTATTATGATTGTATTTTCAACGCCAAGACTACACTATAAAAAATATTAACAAAGACAAACAATATTTAATCTATTCTCAATTTGACAACAGACGTCAAGAACAAAAGTTTGACAATAAATAGTATGCATGCGTGTGTGTGTCAAATACATGGTAGTGTGTGTAATGTTTTCTTTATTGATTTAATGTATCTTTTATGCATTATTTAAAAAAAATATTAGCATTGTGCACTTCTTCTCTATATTCTCTATTAGTGTGGGAATTTTCATACTCCTCCGTCCGCGCAATTTTCGTAAAAAGGGATACAAAGTTTTTCCTTCACGTATTAATATATAGATAAAAAGGGATTCTTCCGTTTTAAAATTGAACCGATTGTATAACCGATTGTATTTCTAAAATTTCTATTAAAAAATTGTATTGTTTCTAAACCAACCTGTGATTATGATTGGTATGGACGACGACACCGATGAGTATTTTCTTGAAACATATTATGGAAATCTCATTTATTTTTATGATTAATGTTTTTTGTTATCAAATAACTTTTCACTTGCGTTTGTATTCAGCGTACCTCTGCCTAAACTTAATGCCATCGACAGTCCACATCAGACCCCATGATTCAGTCAGAACCATAAATCAAACGAAGTGATCATTAGCGAATTAATGGAAAGCAAAAAAAAAAAATGAGTCTACAAAAGTCATGGAATTTTTATATTATGTAAATTCACTGTTACGTGTGCTCGCGGTCGAGACACGTGAGAGGTGTCGAGATCACTGAGGTAGATAATAAATAAAGTGACAATGAAATATTATTTTTGATTGACGATACGTTTTTATTTCATTTGTTTTTATTTATTTTATTTTATTTTATTTATACATATTGTACACAAAAGAAAATACAATAAAAACAGATTTAAAGAATGTCTAAATACTATGTAATCATTCATGAGTTTTCTTCCAGCAAATCATTAGCAGAGAAATTACGATGTATAAGAGGGGAAAAGTGTACAATATAAAAGGTATTAAAGCATGACTGTTAAGCTAAGCTTTGAAAAAAAAAGAAAAAAAAAATCTAACATACAATGAAAAATACATATAAATAAACATACATAAAACAATAACTGAAATACAATTAAAGTGACAGGAAATGTTTCTTCATTTCAGTCTTAAAAACTTCTAGAGAGGAACTAGCACGAATAGGTTGAGGGAGAGAATTCCATAATCGCACTGCTTGTATTGTGAAAAAGCCACTATAGCGACTAGTAGTAGTTGATGTTAGTACTTTTTTTTTAATAATTTCAAAATACTAAATTCATTGAGGTCACCTCCAAAAAGGTCACGTTATCATTAAACGTATTTTTTCTGTATTAGATCACGGTGTTAAAACTAGGCCTAGTAACGTCAGCGATAAACTATTGCCAATTAAGTTCTTTGAGTCACCTAATTGGGGTTCCTCAACATATGAGGGCATTGAACTCATCACATTTCTTAAGGCGGAGACGTGTAATATTGTGGTAATAGCCGGAGGCATCAATTTTAAGATTTTTGCCATAATTACAGTAAGCCTAAATACCTTAGCTCGTAAAGTGGCCCCGATTTCACTAACATTCATGAATGTATCGTGGTGCGTTATAGTTGAGCTATTCTTGGCGGCAAATGTTCATGATTTCTGCCTAAGCGTTAGTCAGGATCAAAATTTTTACCTATTTTTTGTTTGATAATGAAATTCATTGCGGCTTCAACTAGATATGCCTTTAATCTAGTTAGTCTTTTCGTATGTTCGAAGCTATCCTGGATACAATGGTAGAAAGGAGTTTTTTTTTTTTTTTTCCCTACCTGTGCTGATAGCCTTGAGAGGCTATTTCAGCTTCGCCCTAACGTTTGTAGGTGAGCTCGCGGGGCTCAACCGGAGAGTTGCTAACACTGACCCTAGCAAGAGCAGTGCTTCGCAGAATCTACCACCGGATCGGAAACGCGACCCACTGAGAAGATCCGGCGAGAAACTCAGTGGGCTGTGTCTATGGGTTAGTTCGCTCGTCGAACCGGTGCTTGTGGTGCCTAAAAGCACCGTTAATGGATCAGGAGGATCCGTAATGACGTGCTTTGGGCGACGTCGACGGTTTACCATTCGGTCTACTGGGTCGGGTATGTAATTTCCAGCGGCTACGATGAGAGGGTTCTCATGTCGTAGAAAGGAGTGGCGCGGTCAATACTTAATAACCGGCACTGCATTTAAATGACTAATTAAGCAGCGCTTTATTTTCTTTTTTATGGTTAACTAATAAAATACATTCATTTGTTGACAAGACTCGCTCACCTCAATGTTTGTATATAATCCCAGTTCGTCTGAATTAACAACAAACAGACCGATATTATTTTTTAAAATACATAGAACCTTGTCAAAGTTTTTCGGTCACGGTAATTCCACTATATTATTATATCGATTAAGTAGGTATTTATGAAAATCCTGTTGAGTTAAAAAATAAAAACCGTATTATGGTTCTTAGAACAAACCACTGTCAAACAATGCTGCTTGAGTAAATAACGTAATACATAATATTTACTTTGTTCGTTATGTATTCCACGCTTTGTACGAACGTACGATTCACCAGAATTGTTTTTATGTACATATTTATCGCATATTCTATGTTTGCGGTTATTGTTTAAATAACTCTAATTGCTACTCAAAAGTCGTTGCCCTTAAAAAAACGAGAAGTTAAAATAAAACGAAAGATCTAGAGTTTTATTTTTACGTCCGTCTGGTGTAGTGGTAAGTGACATGGTCACTACACTAGGGGGTCGCGGGTTCGAATCCCGCTAAGGGAAGATATTTGTATGATAAATATAAATGTCTTTTCCAGGGTTATGGATGTATATTAAATATATGTATGTGTATAATAAAAATCTTACATTTATTTCCGATATCTGGTACCTGTAACACAAGTTCTTTACGAACTTATCACGGGACCAGTTAACGTGGCGTGATTGTTAGTAAAATATTTATATTTATATTTTTCAAGTTATGAGCATGAGCAACGAATACCTTAACGCTACCGATATTTTTAATGTACATATTTACAAAGATATATATGTGCGCTTAGTTAAAATTATTTTTACAGATTAATCTCGCTTTTTTGCTGCCATTACCTATATTATTTCCGACTATTCGAGTACTTTACAGTAATTCGTGGTCACGGAGAACTGTCAGTCCACCGTGAATGGGTTTTAATTATGTCTACGGCTTGCGAAAACCGTAAATAATATTATAACATACCTTTCTCAGGTTTTTAGTTACGGTTTCGGTATGCGACGACCTCAAGAATATTTCTTATGGTTTAGGCATTAACACAGATAACATAAACATAGAAAAAACAAAGAATCCTTCTAAACTCTAAATAGCAAATGATTTTTTTTTGCCTATCTATTCCTGTAGCTTTAAGGGTCTATTCTGAATCGAACCGATCCAGAAATACCTGAAGTCAGCGTCGGAACGGTACTTCGATTAGGTTATGCGTCACGATAATTGCCATATTGTTGCCGCTGCTGATTACTCCCCGAATCCTGCCAGTCACCGTCGACGCCCTAAACATGTCCTTACGGTTCTATCAAATCCAATAGCTCTTGTACTAGACGCCTTCAGCTCTAGCACTAGGAGCAGACTTAGGGACTCTGATAACCGTACTCGTCGAACTCGGCAAAGAGTGCTACGTGCAACCTAATCCATACATCAGCCCGCTGAGTTTCTCGCCGGTTCTTCTCAACGGTTCGCAACTCCGATGCGGTAGTAGATAAATTCGCGAAGCTGCCCTTGAGTTGTTAGGTTCCCTCCTGAGGCGATCGGGCAGCTTTTAACAAATCCCAACCCTTATGGCTGAGCATTTGTTCGCCCACCAGTCCTGGTGAGACTAGTAATAATCCTAATAGTAATCGTTCTTTTCTAAACAGCCTCATCTCACCTATTCTAGCCTCACCCTGACTGGTGGGCGTGCTCACGGGGCTCAGTCTGAAATAGTTTGCTAATCTTAAAAAGAACAGTGCTTCGTTGAATCTATCCCGATTCGTAATCACGACCCACAGACTAGACCCGGCGAGAAACTCAATAGATTGTATCCGTTGGTGAACCGAACTCCAATGACGATGAGGAATCTAACCCTGTGTTAAACTAGCCAGAACCATTACACAAATGTGTTGATCAAAGAACTTTTTATTATATACAAAACATTGTTTCACGTATCGTCGATGTCATTGCTTCCAGGGAACTATTACTTACTTATTACAAAATAATGTGTCATTCACTATAGAATTTCAAATAAGTTATTGTGGTTAGAGTTGTTTGTACAAATTAATTCAAATAGTTGTTGTGGAAAATGAACTGGTATTTCATCGATGGTTCATCGCTGCATAATAGGTAAGTCCAGCAGTTGTGTTAGTGATTTTTATTTATTTAAATCAATTAATTAATTAAATTAAATCAATTAATTAATTAAATTAAATAAATTAATTAAGTCGTCGTGGCCTAACGGATAAGACGTCCGGTGCATTCGTGTTGAGCGATGCACCGATGTTCGAATCTCAGGCGGGTACCAATTTTTCTAATGAAATACGTACTCAACAAATGTTCACGATTGACTTCCACGGTGAAGGAATAACATCGTGTAATAAAAATGAAACCCGCAAAATTATAATTTGCGTAATTACTGGTGGTAGGACCACTTGTGAGTCCGCGCGGATAGGTACCCGCCCTGCCTATTTCTGCCGTGAAGCAGTAATGCGTTTCGGTTTGAAGGGTGGGGCAGCCGTTGTAACTATACTGAGACCTTAGAACTTATATCTCAAGGTGGATGGCGCATTTACGTTGTGGATGTCTATGGGCTCCAGTAACCACTTAACACCAGGTGGGCTGTGAGCTCGTCTACCCATCTAAGCAATAAAAAAAAATTATAATAATTTCTGGGCTGGTTTTTAGTTTTTAATATTTAGCTGATTGTTTTATATTAAGCCTCGAAGGAAGTCAGTTGGAATAAGATAATACAATAAATAGTCCACACTGGCTTACATGTGCATTGTCCGCATTTAAAATCATTACGTATTATATCGTCATGATCGTAGAATAATGTCGGATTTGAAAAAAATCCAAAATCCACTTTTTACCATATTTGGATAATACATTGTCTAAATATTATTGCTACATAAAAAAAAAAATTACATGTATTTTAGATTTCAAATTAAGCAGTCGGTATAATGACGGATTTGATAGACGCTCATAGTAAAATGACGCTTGTGCTTAATCGTCTCTGCACGACGCGCGCCCGGCCCTCCCACTCCCGACGTATCCACGCAACCGACATTGTTCCTCGAAGTTGCCCACGCGTTGTATTTAGATTCAATTTTTCTTAAACATTTACACTAGATTACCTCAGTTACCTTTTTATTAATTATTACGTATCTAGTCTTACGTACCGTGTTAAAAGGTGTGTCACAATGAAACCAGGACGATCAAAGCTTATGTTAAAACTGGTGGAAGAAAGAAGCAAAAATGCACAAATTACGAATTTTACTCATGAAGAGTGCACTGATGAGGAGGACTGTATACCAGGGACTCCAGGTAGGTTAATTAATTAAGTATTAATTTTGGTATTATTTAATTTTTGTATTAAAACCATATTTACTAAAGTAAATGAATAAAGTATCGGTTCTGACTATCTGTCGGTTTTCTACGGAAAATGAAAAATCATTTAAAAAATTTATTTACATAAAAAGTATGTTGAATATCGGATTATACATTATTCTGAAGAGTTTGTGTTATATTTAAAAAAAAATTGAATTTTAAAATTGTATGTAACTATATTACATTTTTCTATGGATATAATAGTGACGGGTGATCACAACCGACGTTATTCAATGAACATGTTTTTTTAACTAATAGTCGTATCTGACCATCCGACTTTGTTCTTTGCACTAAATTCAGATCCAGCTTTATTCTACTTAAAAAAATGATTATTTGTATATATTTAATATATTTTTCTATAAAAAAATAATCCTATGTCAGTAATATTTTACCCGTATAAATAAAAAGAAGTAAATTGTTTTATTTCTGTACTTCCGAATCTCTTTGTTCTGAATCAATTTAAGGGTGTAAAACCTCACCTTAGGCGTAAACGTTAACTTGTGTTATTAAGAATTTATTTATTTTTTACATACTGATATGTTTTCAGAATGCCATTCACCTTTACCTCCAGGAGTACGCCATGCAATAGTAAAATGAACGACGTTTATGAGAATGTCTTTGCAGACGATGTACACCGAGCAAACGAAAGTATTACAGATGAAAATAGGAATCAAAACATACCATCCTCTACTTGTTTTCTTAGAGAAAATCACTTTATAGTTGGATATCAAAATGCTTCCACACCAGATTTACTCTCGTCAGAAAATCAACATACCGTGTCCCTAAATATCAGCCCAGCTTTAAGCCCTTTAAATACCTCTATCTTGATATCAGATATATCACCTTTCCCACAACCGATTAACCGATTGCCATTACCAGCAAAAGGCCATGGCGAAGTCTGTAACGATTTTTGTTGTTGCACTCATGATGAAGCGGACTATAGCAACTGTCCTTTAATCAACACAGTTGTGTCCTCATGCCAGTCGTGTCCTCCAGTGCCTCGTATTCGATGTAGAGGTAAAAAACGAATCCTAAATTACGATGATTGAAAAGAAGTTACTAGAAAGCGCTTAAAAATGCCGGGAAATAAACTCCTCCAAAAGGGCCTTTTTGTTCCTTCAAAAACTATGGGTGCCTACCCAGTACTTGCGCGTGTAAAAGTAAATGTTACACTATGTTGACCCTTGAAGAAAGACAGGGTGCATTTGATAAGTTTTGAGAATTAGGTGATTGTGAGAAACAATGGTTGTATGTTGCGAATTATACTACAAAACAGCAGAAGAAAAGGGGTCTTCAAAGAGCTTTAAAGCATAACCGTCAATTCACTAACAATTATTTTTTGCCAAAAGAATCATCAACAATAGAGGATTGTAAAATCATGTTTTTAAGTAAATATTCGATTAGCGAAAGGTTGGTTCGGACAGCTTGGGATAAGTATGACGGAAGTACTTTGATTGAAGAAGACATGAGGGGGAAACATAAAAATCATAATCGGATTGTTGACGATGAAATGGTAATGTGGGTTTGCACCCACGTTGAATCATTTGTACCAGTAGAGTCGCATTATAGAGCAGCGTCCAAATGGCTGTATTTAGGTGACTTCGGTGACTTCAGCATCGGTCGGATGTTCAATTTATACAAAGAATTGTCTGAACTCCAGCCTTAAAGAAAGCTTATGTAGGTCTAATTCCAATCAGTAATGATAAATATAACAATCTTATTAGTCTTTGCAATTCCTCAATAATACCCACGAAATATCATAAATTTTTCAGAAGTTTAACTCATGGACGTAATGTTACTGAAGCTGGTAATGAATCCGACTGAATAATTGTGCACTAGGGCTTTTTTTATAATTTTAGTTATTTTATTGTTATTATTTTGATCTCTGAAGTTGTGATTGTTAAGATTTTTTTCATTTTAATAAATGTTTTTTTCTTTTCTTTATAATTAAATTCTATATAATGATTAGTATTTAAATTTTTAGGTTAGTAATTTACCAAGAAATCAGTAATCATATCCAAATAGAGTCAACATTATAGTCTGCTTAGTCTATATAGTAATAAAAGAATACCTACTATTGATAATAAATACTTAATTTAAGCATGTATATCATGTTGATTAAAAAAGAGTAAGACCAATTAGTCTGTGTTTTATTTAAGACATCCTAATCTGGTTACTTACTGACCACTTGCCGACCTATAATACTTACCTGCGGTTAAAATTTAAAATAATATAATATGACAAATAACATATCCGCCAAAATATTACTCTGTAAGTTAATAGAACATGATCGTAAAGTAACTTCCGTCATTCCTTCAACAGTAACTTTCCGAGGAACAATGTCGGATAATACTATGTGACTGTATCAACTCCAAAGTAAAATGAAGCATGTGATTTTTCTAGAAAACTGTGTAATTTTAAGTTATTATTTTTATTTTATTTTAAAACGAATCCTTTTGTTTGCTTGTATGCCAATTTTCATAATTACAGAATTTGAATCTAAAAAGTTATGACAAAAAATCTAACATGACTATTTGAAATGGCTGCCCTGTGAAGTTTAATATTTGTCAGATCCGTCACTATTCTACGACTATGACGATATATTTGAATAGCTTTGCTATGAGCATGAATAGATGTAAACATTTATTTGCGCCATAAAAACCTGCTACTGATCCAATAGCACAGTAGTTTGTATACTTGATTTTTGGGTTGAAGGCACACATACTACGTGTGACGAGCAGATTTGTTTTCCTTATGCCTGGGTTACATTGTACAAGGAAGCTTAGTTTGGGGGCAATTAAACGTGTCAGGTTCGTAAAAAAAGCCTTAAACAAAAACTACTCTGAATTTTTTGTGCAATTATCAGCTATGCCTTTAATTGTAATTATTATATTATAAATTATAAAAAAAAAATCTGTAGCTTTAGTTAAAATTGACGTCAATAGTTTGCTAACGCCCTGCCAGTATGCGTAATTGTTGGTGGTTTTTATTTCATAGTCAGGTGAATGAGCTCACTGCCCACATGATGTTTATGGGATAACATGAGCTTATAGACACAACGTATGAGCCGAGGATCCGTAGCGTTAAATTTTACTAGAGCCTACAGGGAGTTACTTAAAGAACTCCACCCACCTTGATATGACATGTTTTATTTTATTTCCATAAAGCAAGTAACTATAGATGGAAATGACAGTTAATTTTTTTTTTTAATTTGCTCCGTGTTAAGGAAGCCAAGTAGAAAGTCATATCATATAATGACGTCACACCTTGCGTGAACCATAAACATTCACATTACGGGAAATGCATAGAATATTCTCTTTTAATCCTCACTAAAAACTTAAGTACACTTCGGTTCAGTGTTAACCGATTTCCATTATAAATATATTTAATTTACAAAGATACAAATCTCATCGTTTTATTAATTGCGAAACCAGAGTCCCTATATCATTGACATAACGACTATTTTACCACCAGCTTGGAACGTATGACAGCATCTCCATGAACGGGCAATACATTATTATCATAGTAAACAGAGATCATGTATCTTCAAAATTCGCGAACCTGCTTTTCAAGCATCTCGCATACCAAATCTTGTTTAACTTTATTGAATAAGGGGCCTAAGTTAGCTAAACACAATAATATTTGATCATTAAACAAAATTTAAATTAATATGTTCTTACATTTGTCACTGGAGTGTTGTTCAGTGATTTTTAGCGAATCAAATTTTACTTAAGCGGTTGTTTTCATAAGATTTTTCAATTAATTCTCATTTTAGCATCAATGAAAAGACAAACTATGATTCATCTGGTGTCAAGTGGCTATTGGAGCTCGGCACGCAGGGTTGCCAACCCCAGCATAGTGCAAAACTGTTGATATGCTTAAAAAAATGTAGAAAACTGTAAATATCAAATCAGAAATCAGTAAATCTACATCTTTATCTTTATATTATATTTTGTATAATTTAATGATAGTAAAAAATAGAATACATTGTATGTAGGGAGGGCATTAATAACAAGAACAATTGTGTAAAAATCAAATTTTTAATCAAATTAAATGTCAAGATCTCAAAGTTGCAATTATTCCAGTGCCTGCATGTTAGATAGTACGAGTATTACTAGGTACTATTTCATTTTCAATTTGTAAGTCTTCTTGATTTTCTGTTTCATCTTTTCTTTTGTTGAAAACATACATATTTTTATTGAATTTTTGGAAAATCATTTGTCTCGTTGAACTCGAACCAATTTTTGATTTCAGACTTTGTGTGCAAGGTACCTTTTATTGTGGTCGTAGAAAGTTTATTTCTTAGTTTCTTAGTTTTCTAATAAAATAGATGACGCTAGCATCTTACATAAAAACTGTAGATTTCGAGGTCCAAACTGGAAACTAAGAGAATTTCCGAAAAAAACTGTAGATCTATAGCTAAAACTGTAGGGTTGCCAACAGTGTCGACACGGCAATAAGTGAACGTTGCCGGCCACCACTCAATAAAAAATCATTTATGTTATTTGCAAGCACGGCAGGTTAGAGAATACACTTTATTGCACACCAACACAATTTACATTCAAAAAAACAGTCAAAAAGCACATATGTACAATAGGCGGTCTTATCGCTAAAAGCGATCTCTTCCAGACAACCGTTTAATTTACAGAAATTCTGTAAAATATAAAACTATAGCAGGTATGTTGCGGTGTACCATAGACAATACATTATTATAGAAAATATATACATACAATAAACAGTTATATACCGTTTACATCTATACTAATCTATACTTCTATACTTAATATTATAAAGAGGAAAGATTTGTTTGTTTGTTTGTTTCGAATAGGCCCCGAAACTACTGGACCGATTTGAAAAATTATTTTTCCATTAGAAGCCGATATTGTCCCTGATGAACATAGGCTACTTTTTTTTATTTTATTTTTTGTTTTTTTTGTTTCATGTGTGTTTTAATGTTTCCGAAGCGAAGCGAGGGCGGGTCGCTAGTAATAATATTATAAAGAGGAAAGATTTGTTTGTTTGTTTGTTTCGAATAGGCTCCGAAACTACTGGACCGATTTGAAAAATTCTTTTTCCATTAGAAGCCGACATTGTCCCTGATGAACATAGGCTACTTTTTTTTTTTTTTTTGTTTCTGTGTGTTTTAATGTTTCCGAAGCGAAGCGAGGGCGGGTCGCTAGTGATATATATGTATGAACTTGTATAATATATACCAATATACATACTTACATACAATACATACTAATATACTTACACACATAATAAATCAATAATATGGAAATGATAAATGATAATGATGCAACAAACAGCACTAAGCAGATAAGTAGTGTTCCTTCACCATTTTTTTAAAACAGGTAACCCTCTATAGAAGATTATACAGAGAAACAGAGAAGACCGTAGTATCAATTTACAATGACACAAAACGCTCATAAGTAAGCCAATTGTATAATATAAATGAAAACTTGCAGAAATTCTAGTTTGCGTGGTACAACCACATGAGCACATATAGGTAGGTAATGACCCTGCCTAATTCTAACGCGAAGCAGTGATGCATTCCAGTTTGAAGGGTGGGGCAGTCGATGCACTATATAACTGAGACATGAGATGTCATATCTCAAGGCCGGTGCCGGTATTAACGTTGTTCGTGCTTATGAGCCCCAGTAAGCCAATTGGGAAACTAAGACTCCCTGCCAACACTAAGGTCTAATCTATTTATTGTCAAAATCGCATTCATACGAATATTTGCAGTTTTTATCTAATTTTTACACCGTTACCATGGTAGTATTCCATTTATAAGTCTTAGCAACTAGGTATATTTTGAAAAGTTGAAGGTTCAGTAGGTGTCATTGAACAAATTGCAACGTTAATGATTGAAATCTTAAGTTAATAAGTCTTTAATAACTCGTACCCATTGACTATGTTGTCTTTTTCGCAGAAATTGACAGTTGACTCACACTATGTCCCGGTAGGTACATTTCTTCTAAATTTACGTACAAATCATAGTACCATTAGGTTCAGATCTCGCACAAAAGTCGCGTTCATGTAGAATACTGAATGCGTTCCAAAGATTCTTCTTACCACGTGCCACGCGATTAAAACTCTTCGGCGATAAGCAGTGGCTGGCTTATGCCCTTGAAATTGCTGAAATCTTTGAGCGATAGTCACATATCTTCATGAGATGGGTTCCGTAACAACCAATTGTTTTTCCGGTACATTCGAAGTCACGCGCGACCACGTAACCTTTTGAAAATGATCAAGGCTCTTTTCACCTTCGATATGAATCTCGCATTGTTTATTTTAATTAAAGTATGTTATTCATAAAAGAGAAACAGAAAGTAGCAATAAAACAATAAATTCTACGACACGTAAACAATACGTATTTGTTCAAGTGTGTGTTTACGAAGTGAGAACACAAAAGGCAGTTTCATTATTTGAAACGTGAATGTACGTCTAAATCTTTTGTGGGACAATGTAACTGAAGCCCGAGAGGCACTGCCGTTATCTGGTTTAAATTTTATTTTATGTATTCTGAGAAAAATGCATAGCTTATTGGTTATAAGGAAGTCGTATGCTGTACAAAGATCGATTTAGTTTAAAACAATACTATTAAACAAGTTATGTTGGCACACGATTTTGCTGCACATTTATAGAAATTGTTCACCGCCGCCCGTGGACATCGGCAGTATCAATGGCAAGATCACGTCGTTATCTACCTTGGGAATTAACACTTCTTATATGGTCTCGTTTGAAGACAGGCATATATATTATATATCATAGCGTGCCGCGAATACTTCAAGTTATTTCCACAGTTTTTATAAGTAGTTTCATGAAATCAGATTAAACTTACATTTCTTTGGATGTACGGTTAAAGAAGTTCACGTGGTCTTAAGTGCTTATTCAGGCAAATCCGCATTAATACCAACGTCAGAGTTTGAAATTTCAATTGTACTTTATAAAGAGTGTCCTAATTTTCAAATTGGTACGAATGGGTAATTCGTAGCAAAAACAAGCATGGTGGCGGTACCTTCCCATTCGGGCTCACAATGTCCTCACCACCGGTAATTAATTTGCAATAAAAAAAATATGCTTTTTTATATTCATTTAACGATGTCATTCCTTTATCGCGGAAGTAGTTCGTGAATATATGTAAAGTACATGTTTCTATAGAGAAAATAATACCTTCCTCCAGGTTTTTAGCGTCGGCGTAATTGCTTCACTTGAAGCGAGTACACTGGGCGTCTTATTATTTAGACCACGAATTCAAAACATATAAACTATTTTGTTTTCGTACGTCAAGTCTAGACTGCTATATAAAGAGATTCCATGGCGAGTTCAATAACTCTAGCGCGCTGCACGGAAGCAGTTCTACGGGACTGCTCTGCAAAAGCAACCTGTAGGCGGTGTATCGCTTTCCGACCTGGCGGGCTGGTTCTGTTCCAGCAGGGTATTTCTGGACGCTAGCGGCACTGCTTGGGATGACCTGACGGATTTCTGTGTCCAGACGGCCGACGTCGGGTCGTCGCCTATTGCCTCGATGACCCGACCGTCGGGCGTCTTAGGTGTGGCCCTGCGAGTCTGGTTGTAGTGCTGATCGCGGGAACAGGATGCGAACAGGATTCGAACTCTGCTCAAGAGTCCAAAGCCTGGGCGGAGATCGGATTTCGGTTAAGAGAGTTCAAGGGGAGTTTTTTGGTCGCCAGGGCCCTAAAAACATCTTTGAGCCCGCGTTCTGCTTCTAACATTCGCAAGTCGTCAAGTCCGACATACTCCGCGCACCTCCTAGTCACGGAGTCTTCGTATGAGGTTCGGATCTTTGCCTGAATAAAAAGGGGCGTGTTCAATATATGCCTTAAAGATTTTGAGGTTATTATGTGTGTGTTTATGTTTCTGGCATTTATGTAGAATGTTGAAATGCGGTAAGCTCAGGCATTAAAATGGAATCAAAAGCTACTTACTTATGCTTTCAATAGGAACTATAAAATGAAACTATTAATTAAGAAAATAATATTTCAGGCTTTGCCACATTAATCCATCATTATCCATTCATGTATTTATACTTTATTATCCCTAAAATTAATTGATTCTGAGTTCAATTTTGGGCAAGATGAAAACTGGAATCAACCGAAAATTCTTGTTGGACTGGTTCAAAAAACACGTGCGATCGAGATCAATACGTACCTATAAATACCTAGTGTTTTTTTTTATATTCACATGTTTATTCAGAGTTTTGTCGTTTTGACGTCAAATAAATAAATAAAAACGTACCATAAAAATATATTGCTTAAATACTGTCCGCTTCGTAAAATGCTCTCAGAATGTGATTGGTTTTATTGTGGGACGGAGTGGTGTTAGCGTGTGTTTAGATAATGTGTGTTTAAATAATACTTAAAAGTGAATAGTTCCTTATTAAAAAAATATATATATTTACTGATGTGTGCGGTACAATATCGTTTTTTTTACATATGAGTCGTCTATTATGAAAGGTGGCAATCTGTGCATTTGGACAAAAAAATGTTATTGATATGTTAATACAGATTGATTTGAATATAATCGTCTCCTTCAAAGAATACGGTTCAAAACCTGCATTAAATAAAGGCTAATACTTAACCTGTTATTTATCTAAGATGTCGTTCAGAAGAGTTTTGTGACTGCCAATGGAATACAAAGTTAATAATTCGTTTTTCTGATTTACCAATAATTGTCCAAAAGTCACATTGCCGGCTTTGATAATAGTCGACTCATATAGTCCTATGTCAATCGAGGGAGTGTAGCGAGACGTCACGCATGACAATTTGGTATTGATTTGTAAGTAGTAATTTAGTAGCTATTTTTTTTTGATGTGGTCATTGTATAGCATGAATTCCGCCATTATATCTCTATTGAATTGAGGAAACCGAATTAAAACTTTTTTTTTTGTAATGAGTACATAACACTTAGAACACACTTGACGATTATTAGTTTTTACTGATGGTAGGACCTCTTGTGTGTCCGAACGGGTAGGTACCACCACCCTGTCTATTTCTGCCTTGAAGAAGTAATGCGCTTCGGTTCGAAGGGTGGGGCAGCCGTTGTTACTATACTGAGACCTTAGAACTTACATCTCAAGGTGTGTGGCGCATTTACATTGTAGATGTCTATGGGCTCCAGTAACCACTTCACAACTATGGGGGCTGTGAGCTCATCCACCCACCTAAGCAATAAACAATAAAAAAGTTAACAGGGCCTATAGAACCGGCGTATGAATACTGGTGCCCGGTTCGAGATATTAGATTGTAAAATTGTCTTAAGTTCTTTGTTGTAACGATTGTACTGTCATTTAGGTTTCTTTTGTTCCGGTCGAATCTTTCGCCATATAAATATACAGGATAGATAGTATAATTAGTGATTACGATATTTTATAAATAGTATATATTGTATATATATCGTTCTTAAGCAACTTTTACGTATGTACTACCTGAAAAAAATACTGACACCCGCCTGCGGGATTTGAGCAACGGCATAGTCGCTTGGAACAATTATGAGTGGGTACACCAGGCGTTTTATTTTAGACAATAATTACTTCGTATAGTTTCAGGGTAACTGAAAACGGTACGTGTCTGACTCGGTCATGAGAGATATGAGCGTGATGCTACCGGGTCACGGGCACGTTCAATGAACACAACGTGTTTGACAACAATGATAACAGGATATAACATTATTCATATTGTTTTACATTAGTTCGGTCCGCGTGTGCTATTAGAAACTAGAATCTTGAAACAGTGTTTATGTTCTCTCAATCGATTCAGCACAGATGATCGAAGGGCTCGACGAGCGAATTAACCCAAACACAGCCCACTGAGTTTCTCGCCCGATCTTCTCAGTGGGTCGCGTTTCCGATCCGGTGGTAGATTCTGCGAAGCACTGCTCTTGCTAGGGCCAGTGTTAGCAACATTTCCGGTTTGAGCCCCGTGAGCTCACCTACATGTTTGGGTGAAATAGCCTCTCAAGGCTATCAGCATAAGTAAAAAGAAAAAAAAAGATGATCGTTTCGGATATAACCTTAAGTTACAGGCTAATTTCGATAAATTCGCCGAATAGTAAATCCATTAGTCTTAATAGTAATAGTCTTAATAGTAATCCATTATTCTTGATACAAGATCGATTTTCAATCATGTATTTGAGTGAACTGAATACTGAAACAGTTCTTCGTTTATTAATAAAATTGAAATATTGAGATTTTGTTGTTTATTATATCTTCGTGCTTGTTTTGCTTCAATTGAAGTTTACTGTTAGACTCATAGACGTTAATACGATATAAAGACTTCCTTCTTAATCTAATTAGACTTCACTCCTACGGACTATTTATAATAGACTTCCTTAGCTTGATGTAATTTAAGAGCAACTAAATTAGAATTGCTTTTCGTCAGAATACTCGTTCATAAATAACTTGTGGGTACCACCAACACGTTAGCTAATGAAAATTAAACTCCAAAATCATGAACACAGTCAATGAAAGTAATCCTACTTTTTTTTTTTATCTCAAATAATTTAAATTACTCAAACAACTCGGTCAACTATTGCAGTGATAGTAGAATTATTTTGAATATAATATTATAATTCCTTTTTTTTAGTCGACAGGTTTATGTACGAGATAATGTACGTTTTTAGATTTAATTCAATTTTTTATTTTGCGTAAACATACGCAATTATCCTAGGAGCTACTTTTGAAATTTGCAAGGAAATTTAAAGCAAAAATCTGATATTACTGACAAGAATTTCAGATCTCATTAATTAATTTAATCAAACGCAATTTGTATTTTGATATCGTTAATTTTAAAGTTTAAAACGAATACTTTTCCTGTTGCCGTAAATCAATGCATTACAATCTCGATCTGGTTAAAAAAAAATGCTAAAACGTAAAAGGAAAATTCACATTTAAAATTTATCAATTTTAATTTGTAGTACATATTGCGGAAAGAAGCGATCTTATCATTTTAATAATGTCTATCCTGATTAGTATAAGTTTTAATGACAGCAGGAAAACTTTAAAGGATTGTGTTGTCAAAAAGTTTGACCCTTTTCCCGTTGGCAATTAAAGCTGAATTACCCTATACTTACATTTAATTGTGTCGTTTGAAGCACATTTTCGTAGTTTCTGCATAATTACTGCCCCACTCATCAGATCGGAACGCAATACTGGTTCGCAGTAGAAGTGGGCCGTGTAGTGGGATCTACCTGTATACGCCCTACAAATAGTAGAAATAATTGAAATAAAAATGTACAAACGAACTGAGACACGAAAACGAAAATTTTACTAAATATTGAGTCAAATATTTTAAACAGACCTCAAAAAAAATATTGTATCATCACAATATGTGTTACAATCAATGTATTCAAAACAGTTTTACGATTTTATAATTTGAAGTACTACAGTCACTTCGAATTTTAAAAATATTGAATGATGGAAGCTTTATGGTATTGCAATTCCTATCTGTCAGCATTTGCTGATGTCTTAAACAATTAAAACCATAATTTTTTACACGATAATTTATTAGCATAAAGTCAGCAATTGAGCGTTTGGTTTTTTTATCAAGGTAGCCGCTAGTTGCTTGGGGCATTAGTCGGATTGCTCATCATTTTTTACCTTAGAAGATAGACCTGATAGGCAGCTGAACATCGTTTTAAATAAAATTAAATCATAATTTTTTTTTTATAATCGATAATTTCTTTCTACCTCACGAGTTTTCGTGCTCACGAAATGCTACACTGTAACCAAAATTTACGAACGTATCTTTTAACTAAAACAAAAAAAAAAGACCTATGAGTTCATAAAATCTAAACACCTATTTGATTACTCAATAGCGTAGTTTGTGTTATAATTTCGTGTAAATATTTCATTGTATAGTCAATTGGAAGCAATCATAATGTTGGATTCGTCATACAAGTAATTATATTATGTTTATATAAATACAGGGCGTCAAATAATTCGAGCCATTTAGCAGTTGTGATGCGTCCAAAGAAAACGTTATGAACATACATTTATGATTAAAATGATATTAACTTTTGTTAAAACAATGGATTGACTCTGGTATTTCGACATTAATCTGTTTTGAAGATAATTCACAAGTGAATTCTGGAACAGCGAACCCGTCTATCTGTGTCTGAGAAGTGCCTCGATACGTTTCACGGAGATATTATAATAACCTTGAATCTATTAATCCGGTAGTAGTGTTTGAATGAAAACATCGTACCTGACGATTGTAGTACATTTTCCTGAATAGTTCATTAAGCGACTCGGACGTGTCACGGTGTCAATCCGCAAAGGCTTTCAGTGCGAATATAATTGTTAAGTTGTTGTGAACATTGTAATAAGTGATCGGTTTTTCTTTTAAAGGTAATTCGACAAAATGTTGACGGGATGGAAGCTTGCGCTATCAAAACGTAAGTGACTATTATTTTTTTAAATATAATAACGTACAATTTATCGCTTGAGAAATTCAGAAAGTGATCTTTTTTATGCCGTAGCTGACGAAATATTATAATCGAAAAAATCATGAGTGAAATCTGGATTAATCAGGATTAAAAATATTATGTGGAGCGTTTTATAGTTAATTGTTATTTATTTGATATTCTATTCGTAAATTAATTAGAGACGGGCAAAGGTGTTGGTTATTAGCTGAGATTTTCATTAAAAAAAATCTGACCTTTAGTCTTGTCAGCCGTAAGCGTACTTAGTGTTTTAGCCGTTAGAAAATTTAAATGTAATAGAAAAAATCATATGACTAAACTGAGAGAGAAATGAAAAATTAACTAATTTTTGAGTATATGTACATTTATGTACACATATATTTACACATATATGTACATATATTTAATTGAACGACAATTAGGTCGTGTGATAAAATATTATCACAAGTTCATCGTTATACCTATTTGAAATAATGTAAAATAGAACGGTAGGACAGAAATATCAACAATTTATTTGAAAGATATGTAAATATTTCAAATTCACAAAAAAAAATAACCTCAATGCCTACTTTCTATGAAATGTGATAACGCTTTTGCTATCGGTTGTACATAAGCAACGCATTTCTTTTAATATTTCTTCATTAAAATTAACCGTAATGAATGTACAAAATGAATTGTTTTAAATTGAGAAACAAGATTGTCTACATACGTGCCCAATATAATGAAAAATATACGAAAATGAAAACATGTTTAAATTTAATTTGGGTCATTGGTTTTAGTTACGAGTTGTTAGTATGTTAAACTATTGTGTTAAGTCCTCGGCCTTAACACAATAATTCGGGCAAGCATTCGTGTGACGAATAGCTTCATTCGATCTGTATTTAGATGTTTACTACATACATACATATGTTTAAACGTATATAATTATTTATATCAATCACTGTCTCAGAGTACAGGGAATCCTAACTTAGGATGACCGTGTGTGTGATGTTTGCTTGATTTTTTATTTACATTTATTTGATATTTATTATAATAGACCGGTTTTGGTAAGCTTCGAGTCTATGGTTTTGAACATGTCCATTGAGTAATTTCTGATCACGAATATTAATCGTCGAAGATTATGAATGAACTATACATTTTAAATAAAATAAATAAACATTGGGTTTGGTAACATTGGTAGCCTGAGAGTTTACACAGTTTTTTGAAGTGAAACTTCTTTAGGTGCGTTGAGAGTAAAATTTAACTCGCGACAGATTCGTTACAAGAAAGAGAGAAAAAATACAACTTAGGACGAGCGAGAGTAAGAAAATAGACAGAGCGTCTCGAGAACCACTCCACCTTGAAGAGAGGGAGAAAGCGAGTTATGTCGTTTCTCTTATACACATTCTGTTTACGGGCGTTGGCCACTAGATGGCTTGTTATTAGCTTCTCGTTGCTCCTGTAGACGACAGTAACATATTAACTGTTATTTTTAATTTTTAATGAAGGATTAAAAAAAATATTTTTATTTTTCTATATATAATTTAAAATATATACAAATGGTGAAGAGGTTGTTTCACGTATACATAACATTCCCTACTACAAAAAAATATATATTTAATGATAAAAAATGAAAACCACAGTACCACACACCGTAAAAGAAGTTTCACTTCTTGTACGTGCACCAAGTTACACGCACACCATTTCTTTATCACTTGTCGAACCCGGTAGGAAAATACCACAAAGCAAAATCAGGGTATTAATAAACTTAATTACAATTGGTACCTGCCTAAGGCAGATGAATTCATGTATGACATAAGTAACCACGAACGGCATAGCTCACTTTAACGTTAAGTCTTATTTCTAAATAGGACATGGGACATACTTCTTAGATGGCGTTTTGGTTATCGATAAGTGAGATTGAGATTAAATTTTTAAGATCATGTCACGCTTAAGCTCTTTTCTTTACATGAGAGAGAAGAGGATGTAGAGAGGTAGATACAGTTATTAATTTCAGAGGCGTATACACAATGATACAAAGAGATTCACAATAATCGCCAGTAAATTGGCGGTAATTAAAAAGCTGGCATAAGGCATAAGCCATTTTGTTAAAAAAAACGAAAACTTTCTCACGCCCAAATATATAAATTGTATAGAGATAAAAACGTGAAAAATTACTTTCTATTCTCTATGTGTAACTTAAAAATTTAAATACTAAAAATTTATTTGTAAAGGGAGACTAACTAATAACGACATTCTCTTGAAATGTTGAAAACAATAATAGATAAAACTTTAATTTATTACTTTGTTTCAGTATTCATAATCCCACAGCGCTATGTGTTAGCGGTGATGGGACTATTGGCAATAGCGAATGCTTACACGATGCGTGTATGCCTCAACTTAGCTATCACTCAGATGGTGAAGAAAAACGTTGCAGTCGAAGGGGACGAGCATTACGATCCTAATGCGTGTCCTGACTTAAATATTGTAGCAAACGCTACGAGTCCTGTTTTAGCATATTACAGAGCAGATGATGTGAGTATAATATACACAGTATAATGACAGAACGGAGAACGACAAGAAACTACGAAAGTAATTACGAACAGATTTATTTTTATATTTTATTGCGGTTTTCATATTTATTACAAGTTATATACCTCGGTCCAGTATAATCCGTTCCGGTATAATCTGGTCCAGAAAAGCTACCAATAGAGAATAATGGAAGCAGCTGGCAGAGGCCTATGTGTCACAGGACACGCTGATCACTGAACCGGAAAATCCGATGTATTAGATTTAAGTTGCTTTAATTTGCTACTGTATGTAAAATCATTGTTTAGTATCAGCAATAAGGGCTATATAAAAAATATACGTCGGGGAAGTCACTCGTGAACGGGCTTAAATGTGTAATTTCGTTATAAAAATTGGTACCCGCCTGCGGGATTTCTACACCGGCACAGTCACATTGCTTACATAGTGCAAGTAAACTAGGCGTCCTATGATTTAGATCACAATGTTCTCAAAATATAAATCTTTAAAAATAAAGATACAAATGGGTTGTTATCGACGTAAAAATTTCGAAAACAAGAATTAAAAAAAGAAAATTATAAAATAATTGATTATTTTCTGAGACTTAGAAATAGAAAGCCAATGCTACGTCCTAAGGTAGAAATAACTAAGTTGATTATGTATTATTGCCTGCTATATACGATCTCCAATTATACACACCAATCGAATTATAAACAGTACTTTTAGGTATTTTGTCAAGTACCCGATGGCAAAAGAAGTCAGATGATCAGGACCATAATCAAATGAATAATAAATGAGATATAACACTAATAATAATAGGTGATTTAGACTCAGGGAGTCCTTTGGCGATCGTTGCTTCTCTACAATAGACAAACTCTTGTAGTAATTTTTCAAGTATAGACATTGGATATTTGAATTCATAAAATTTTACAATTTTCTGTTTTACGGTCTTCGCGAGTCTTAGACATAATTAAAGATTACGTTTAGGATTTAATCTCACGTTTTAATTGTCGATATACTATTACCGAAGTTTCGAATACTTCAAAGTTTTCGTAATTTCAAACGGTGAGCTTACAACAGTTTTAGTGCTTTCACAAAAAGGCAACAAGTTTTTAATTTTTTGAATTCGAAAAACTCTAACTAATTTAATTCTTGAAGCATCAATATCTAATCTGCGGAAAATACAATTCAGATCGCATCCATTGTTAGGAGTTATCACGAACTTGGAAGTATTCCTAAGGCTACGCTGGTTACGTTATCTAAAACCTAGATAAATATCGCTTTCGATACAATCTTCAACCTAAAGATAATACTGAACAGCTTGTTTACATAATATGACATAGAATTCTCGGTTCTCGTAATTTTAAGTTAAGGTTACCGTACTTTTCTGATTGTATTATGGTTATTCTTGACATCATTTTTGTTTCCGGTAATGTTAACAGAAACACAATACTTTACATTTTTGTTTCCGGTAATGATAAATAAGTCACTTATTATTCTGGAATATAATAATCTTCAGTATTTTCGTTTAATTGTTTTATTGCATAGATAACTGAGCGAGATCATGGTCCTTATAGTTTTAAGTGGTTATTGGAGCACATAGATATCACAAAATGAACCCACCTTGAGACGAGAGATCCATCCAATGTCAATGGGCTCATTTATGATAAATATGTTTGAAATGTCCTGATTTGATTCGAAGTTGTATTTAAGTTATGAAATAATTTAATTATATAAAATTTTATCGTTGCTTACAGGCGGTACTATTCGAATGGAGCGAAGCGACACAGGGATTGATTCTCGGTTCTTTTTATTATGGTTACGTACTAACACATATTCCTGGGGGAATGTTAGCTGAACGATTCGGAGGAAAATGGGTTCTGGGATTAGGTTTACTATCAACAGCTATCTGCACATTTATAACACCAATTACAGTTAAAATGGGAGGCGCTACTGCTCTTTTCATTCTTCGAGTGTTAGAGGGTCTCGGTGAAGTAAGTATCACAATTATTATAATTACGATGTCATTTTCTGTTTCATCTCTTAAGAAATTAAAGTCTGTTTTATCCATTTTTAGTCATGTTGCCATATTTTTGACAAATTTGACATCTGAATAAACAAGGCATTTAGATTCAGCTTGAATAGCAATTCGATTTAAGTTAAATAACTTACTTGCTAACATTTTATGTAATATTCATAATTAGAGACAAGGTTAAAAATAAATCGGCGTTAATTACTTTTTCATTCAGGGTCCGACTATGCCTGGTCTTATGGCCATGTTATCGAAATGGGCACCAAAAGCTGAACGTGCCAGATTTGGTGCTATTGTCTTCGGTGGTGCTCAAATCGGTAATATTGCTGGGTCCTACTTATCCGGTTTGATTATGCACGAAGGAAGTTGGGAAAACGTTTTCTATATGTTCGGAGGACTTGGATTCTTATGGTTCTTGTTTTGGGTACGTGATATTCTAGTATGAATAAATTTAAATATAATAATATAAATTTATCATACCAAAAATCCAATTTAAAATTAAACAATATGAATTTTTACGTGTTTCAGACTGTTTTATGCTACAGTACACCAAACACACATCCATATATATCGGACGAAGAAAAAAAGTTCCTAAACCAAAACGTAGATGCGCTTATTCACAGTAAGAAGCAGGCTTTAGACCCCATTCCATGGAAGGGTCTTCTGCGATCTGTACCTTTGTGGGCTCTCATTATTGCTGGAGTAAGTTCTATTTAATTTTATTACCTCTTCAATTATTTACTTTAGTTGGTATAATTCTATCGCAATTATGATTTCAAGTTTGACAATCAGATAATTTCAATATCCTTCGGATGAATGTTGATAATATAAATCGCTATCTCACAGTTCAATACTTGAATGATTTTGATCGACCAGAGAAGAAGATTCGAAATCGCGGTCGAGTGGATTCATGTGATTGCAGAAATTTAACAAATTATTTTACCTTCAGATTGGACACGACTGGGGATACTTCACGATGGTAACTGATTTGCCAAAATACATGACAGATGTTCTGAAATTTAATATTAAATCTACTGGGATTTTATCAGCCCTTCCGTATGTAGCGATGTGGATCGCTTCGTTCTTCTTCGGTTTGGTTTGTGACTTCTGTATTAAAAGAGGTTACCACAGTATTCAGAATGCAAGAAAAATTTACACTACCATCGGTAAGCTATGGTTAAGTTAATTTTGAACCTAATTTAATTAAATAAGATTTTACACCCGAACTAGACAAAGGTCTAGCTTTATATGGACTGTTTCTGTATAAGACTGAACAATTTATAAAAAATAGTAGATATGAATGTAAAAAGTAGTAGCATTTATCAAATACATATTTTTCATTTCAACCCAATGCTTGGTACTTAGTTGTTCATTTTTTTTTTGTCTTTGTAGCTGCGACTGGTCCTGGAATTTGTATTATTCTGGCCTCATATTCTGGTTGTGATACCACACTGGCTGTGTTTTGGTTCGTGTTTGCAATGACTCTCATGGGTGCCTACTACAGTGGTATGAAAATCAATCCACTTGATATTTCTCCCAACTATGCTGGTACCACTACGGCTATGGTCAACGGTATTGCAGCAATTTCCGGAATCGTCTCACCATATTTGATTGGGCTTTTAACTCCAGAAGTAAGCGCTTATTGAATTTATCTTCCTATTTTAATGGTTTAAAAAGTAGACTTTAAAAGTTGGTTTTAAAAGTAGAAATATAGAATAAAAAATATCTTCCTCTTTTCCTTTACATTAATTGGCACAGGTAAAGAGAAAATTTTAATCTTGTAGTAAAATTAATATTATAATTAACTTTAAGCATAACCTAAATACCTTATAACATTAAAAGTTAATTTAAAAAAAAATGACATTCATGAAATTTATTTTTTAGACATAATAACAATTTAAATTGAGCTATTGAACAAATTGCACAAAATACGTTCATTGATTTTTATAATTTTCCTTCACAGTCCACACTGAAACAATGGCGTGTGGCGTTTTGGGTGTGTCTCGGCGTATTAGTGGTGACAAATGTAGTTTATCTTATGTTCGCGAAAGGTGAACAACTTTGGTGGGACGACGTCAGGAAACATGGCTATCCCGCGAATTGGAAGCATGGACCTTTGCCGTCGAGGACAGTTGACTCGGAGGAACAAAAAGAGAAAACAGACGATAAGGACGTTAAATAAAGCACTTGTCAGTGCTCTCTTGCGGCTGTGTTGTATATAATCGTAATTAAGTTAACAATAATAATTGTAATAAACTATTTATTAAACTAAATTTGTTTTATTCTATATACGTTTAGTAACAAGGTCAGTGGAAAAATCAACGAAACGATAAAATTTCATGTTAATGAAGAAGTATTTTACAGATACATTGTAATGTAAGCACCAAAGAAAACATGAAATTAACCCAGTATCATACAGATAGTATTGTGAAGGTTTAGTGCAAATTATTTCTGAAATGTGAGCATTTATTAACAGAGTAAAGAAATTAAGTGCAATCAAACATTAGTCAGTCGTACTAGCAACCAAAATTAAAAACTCATCAGCAATTGTGTAGAAAATCACGAAGTTGTTATGGCCTTAAAAGTCTGGTCTGGTGTACTCGTATTAAGCGTTGTGACCAAGCCGGTGCTCAAATTCCGCATGCAGGAACCAATATTTCCAAGAAAATCAGTACTGAATTAACGGTCATAAATGACTTCCATCATGAACGAATAAAGTTGTGTCAAAAAAAAATCTACTAAAATTATAATTTGCATAATTACCAAACTGGGACGTAGACCTCAAGTCCGAAAGTTAGTGGTAGCATTCACGATGCGATGTCTATGAGCTCCGGTAACCCCATAACCCCAGATGAACCCTGGAAGGAATTGGGGGAAAAATTTGACCACCCGATATGGATTTCCAAAAATATTTTACTTAGATTTAAATAACTTAATCGATTTAAATTAAAGTTGCAGTCCTATCAGGAACGATGGAATCTAGATTTTTTTTTTTGTCCTTTGTTGTTGGTGAATAAAATCTGACATCTCATGGGTTATTAAGAGTTTCTTAGAGTTTAGAGTTACTTAGAGTTTATAAGCCAAACGTGGTAAAAATGTATGGAAGCTTGACTTCCACGGTGAAGGAATAACATCGGGTAATAAAAATCAAACCCGCAAAATTATAATTTACGTAATTAGTGGTGGTAGGACCTCTTGTGAGTCCCCACGGGTAGGTACCGCCACCCTGTCTATTTCTGCCGTGAAGCAGTAATGCGTTTCGGTTGGAAGGGTGGGGCAGCTGTTGTAACTATACTGAGCTGTTGTACCTTAGAACTCATGGTGGGTGGCGGCATTTACGTTGTAAATGTCTATTTGCTCCGTTAGCCAATTAACACCAGATGGGCTATGAGCTCGTTCAACGATCTATGCAATTAAAAAAATTAAAAAATAACTGAATTTAAAATGCAGTTACTTTAAGAAACAAGAATGAACTCAGTCTCTATAATATTTAGCGTGAAGAAGTAGTAGTGAAAACAGGTAGACCAAGCTAGGGTTTTTAATTATGTTTTGTATTAAAAAATTTGTTTATCGGGCGCGTGCCGGAATTAAAGAAGTTCACGTGAATTTTCTACTTGAAAATGACGTCTCAACATAATTCTTATCAGTTATGTAACAAAAAACTTTGTGGTTAAATGTCACTTACAGCTTTATCATTATTGATGTACTATCTCTCATATCTGATATAGTTTACCTAAAATCTTCACATATCTGTTTTAAGAGGCTGAAATGTGTTCGTTAACAGATGAACAGATGAAGAATATATTTTAATAGCAACCACCACACGTAATAATTGAAAATGTTTTTCGAGATCTAATGTAGACGGTCTTTTTACATGTGTTTCAGATTGTAATTAGTATTACAATCTGAAACACATGTAAAAAGATGTAGTGGATGGATGGGTTAGTATCCGAATGCAATAGAATTATCATTAAGATAAAGGCAAACGATTTTGTCGGAATACTAGTAGTAAAGTGTTTGGTCCTTTCAGGGTCCGTGACGCAGTTCAAGGATACATTGCAGACAAACAAAAGGACCATCACATGGGAATAACTAGCGCACAGTTCTTGTTTCGCTTGGTATAAGTTTACATCTTCTCTTTTCTTTCTCCATCGCTCCCTCATTACTGAGGATCGTGACTCCGTTTCAGCTTGTCGACTACCAGCCTCCATCGGTTCCGGTCAGTTGTCTGGTGTGGTGCACTTAATTCATGGATAGTCCTTAGTTATCTATTAAATGGACCCTTGTGGACCTTATGATGAAGAAGTTGGAAGCTCAGTCTACTGTAAGACGTTCTGCATATGTAATGTGATATCTAAGATGAGACACTGGTGGTAGGACCTCTTGTGAGTCCGTGCGGGTAGGTACTACCGTCCTGCCTATTTCTGCCGTGAAGCAGTAATGCGTTTCGGTTTGAAAATATACTTGAGACCTTAGAAATTATATCTCAAGGTGGGTGGCGCATTTACGTCGTAGATGTCTATGGGCTCCAGTAACCACTTAACACCAGGTGGGCTGTGAGCTCGTCCACCCATCTAGCAATAAAAAAAAATATTTGAAGGGAAAAAGATAAAAAAACTACATTTTTTCAGCAAACACAGTACTAGAAATGAATAAAAAGTCAGTAAGTACATATACTTTGTAACCTTGAAGAAATTTACGTGTTTAGGCACGACTTAAAATCCAATTTAGCGATTGTATTTATTAGTATCCTCATAGTCTTGTAGGTAATTTGAGTTTGAAATGTGTACAAAACCTATCATAAAGCATTGTTCAGGAAGTAATAATTGGTTTCTCAACAAATCACGTAGACATACAGTATTGCTAAAATTAGATTGTGTTTGACGCAACTTATTTAAATCGCCACGTGATTTTAGTTGTAATTAGTAATTGAAAAGTAAATTACGAATTTCCTCCTGATTTTTACGTTTGGGAAACCAATTTACGGATATTTTTTTTATTGCTTAGATGGGTGGACGAGCTCACAGCCCACCTGGTGTAGTTACTGGAGCACATAAACACCTACAAAGTAAAATGCGCCACCTAGGTACCTTGAGATATAAGTTCTAAGGTATACCTAGTATAGTTACAACGGCTTTTTTTTTTTTTTTCGGGCCCTGGGGCCGAACCTCCTACGAGGTCCCCGCGCCTAGGGGGCGCGCGGGGTATGTGAGACTCAACGATCTGCTGGTGTTGAGAGCAGATCGCGGGCCCAAGGATTTTAGGGCCCACCCACTAAACGACTCCCCTGCACTCTTACACCCGACGTCAGATCTCCGTCCGGGGTCAGAACCTGGACAGAGTAGGGGGGTTCCCGCGGTCAACACTACAACCAGACACGCGGCGCCACCCCGAGGACGCCCGACCGACGGGTCGTCGAGGCGATAGTCGACGACCAACGACGTCGGTCTCCGCGGTACGGCGGCCCTACCAGGCTGCTCGGGCGGTGCCGCTGGTGATCCGGGACACCCCGCTGGGCCAGAACCAGCCTGCCGGGTCGGAACGCGATACACCGCCGACCGGGTTGCTCTTCAACAGTATGTTCGGTGACGACAGCGGCGACGAAAATGCGGACCGCATCGCAGTCCGCAGCCGCCGACGCGCCGTCCCGTCCTCCTGGTGCCAGCGCGCTAGAGAGACTTTAGCGTGCGGCGCTAACCCCCTTAGGTCGCCCCGTGACCATCACTGGGAGGAGACTGCCTCTTCATAGGGGCTGGAGCTGGACAAACGCCCTCCTCCGACCCCCAGCTCGACGGCGGCGGCACGGCGCCGAGAGGGAAGAAGAGCTCTCCCTCTCCCGTTCCGCCGCCTCCTTCTGCGAGATGGTGGACTCGCAGAAGTCGAGCATCGCCTGCCAGGACTCGTCGCTGCCGAGCATCCTAGCCACGACGGTCGGGAGCGACAAGTCTGGTCCTATTTTTGCAACGAGGACACGGCGCTGCTCCGCGAAAGCGGGGCAGTACGCGAGCGTGTGCTCCACCGTGTCCTCGTTGCAGCCACTGCAGTGGTGGCACTTCGGCGTCGGCTCCCTCCGGGCGACGAGGTGCAGGTAGCGATCGAAACAGCCGTGTCCCGTGAGCACCTGCGTCGGAAGGTGAGACGTCCTCGGTCGCGATTCACCCAGTCCGAAAGGACCGGGCGAATCGCCTCGAAGGTCCGTCACCCGTAGGCGGGGTTCGCCAGGCGGCGAGACCATGCCTCGAGCACGGCACGCCGAGATTGAAGCTTCCGCGCTCGAACTTCCGCCGCGCCGGGACGCGGCTCCCCCCTGGAGCGGAGATCGCATCGCCACGAGTAATCCGCAGCGAGCGCCTCCGCTTCCAGGTCCCAGGGAGGCGTCCCAGTATAGTTACAACGGCTGCCCCAACCTTCAAACCGAAACGCATTACTGCTTCACGGCAGAAATAGGCGGGGTAGTGGCACTTACCCGTGTGGACTCACAAGAGGTCCTACCACTAGTAATTACGCAAATTATAATTTTGCGGGTTTGATTTTTATTACACGATGTTATTCCTTCACCGCGGAAGTCAATCGTGAACATTTGTTAAGTACGTATTTCATTAGAAAAATTGGATTCAAACACCGTTACATCGCTAGATACGAATGCACCGGACGTCTTATCCTTTAGGCTACGACGATTAAACCAAATTTCCGGATATCCGGTCGATGGATATTCCGAAACAATTAGTGCCTCCGAGGAGATTAAGGTTTGAAAAAGGCTCGCGCGGGCTGCTACAGACCGACCAAATACCATTAGTCACTTTTTCCCAGTGCTAAATCCTCACCCAAGACAGAACTTGGGATAAGGAAGGAAGGAGGAAAACTCCCTTTTTTGCAATCCAATACCTTCTTTTTTAAGTAGCGCTGTTAAGGTTTTGGTACCTTCTATTAGTTTACATATTTTTACCGTCATTCTCACTTGAAGAGCTAGACGTCCGTTGTACCAATTGGATTTCTGCATTTATCTATTAAAATTGACAGCTTCACGTTGTGTGTTAACAGTCCTCATTCTAAAACAATAGAATGATCTGTTTAATATCGGATCGGATCGGATACCGGAAGTTTAGTTGACAGAATCTAGAGGAGTCTTTTAGTGGATAGGACTCTAAATACTATCCTTGGACCCGCGGTCCGCTCCCAAGACCTGCAGACTGTTCAGTCCCATATATTCTGAGCGACCTCTAGGCGTAGGAAACTCTAGAAGGTTCGACTCCCAGCCCAAAAAAAGTAAAAAGACTAAAAAAAGCCTTATTAGATTTATCATAGAACGTCATTCCAACAAAATCAACTCAACCAACCTAGACTAAGAGTGAATAAAAATTCGTAGCTCCAATTGACATTAAGGTCTGTTAAGTGTTATGCAACTAATCGATTATGTTGTTTTTAATAAATTTATAAGTTATTTAATTTGTTTTTTAAGTTTTCTTAGGTTATTCGTAAAATTTAATAGGTAGGTAGGTAATTGTATTTTTTTTCCATTACAAAGTAACTGCGGCACTACACATTCCATTGGTAATGATTTTACTGCTTCAAATCGTGAAGCACTGTTTATTTCTTTTATAAATAATGCGCTATATAAGTAAATAAAAGTTTATATTTTGCAACGACATTTAGCTTTCTATTAGAGGAAGAATTTTATAATAATTGATAGCCTAGTTCAGAATTAATTCTAGAGATTGTCAGCTTTGTGCAAAAAAAACAAGTTACAAAATGTACAGCAAAACTATAATAATTAAAACCCATGTTGATGTTTCTCCAAGAAGATGATTGCACTGAATGAATAACAAAAGATGTTGATCTCGATTTCAAGTTTTAAAGCATCAAGGCATTAAGATACTGCCAAGTATCGTGGTGCACACAAAAGTAAATTTATGGAACTGTCATTAACATTATCTTTTGTTCATTTGTTTCACTTAATTGGAGGATGATACAAAAACTAAAAGTATTTGTAATATAATAGAGAAAAAAATGTGACATTTTGTGAAATGATTATTGAGATGATACTTTTGAACGGGTTTGTGTTTGACCCAAAAGTTGGTTTAAATCTCGAGTATCATTTTCAAATTCAAGGTATATAGTGAATGGTTTTTATACACTGCATATGTCGCGTATAAATATATGTAATTGTATTCGCATTTCTATTGTAAGAATGTCATCACAAACCCTGTTGTTGAATGTAACTTAATGCTCCACACTTGGCAGATTCTGTACACTAAAACGGCCAATATATAGATTCGAATATTTGATTAAATTTTCAAGGATTTTTTCGCCATACTCTAAGAGATGTATTAGGCATTTTTACATATGAAGTATTTGATAAAAATTAGGTTTTTTTTTATCGCTTAGATGGGTGGACGAGCTCACAGTCCACCCGGTCTTAAGTGGTTACTGAAGCCCATAGACATCTACAACGTAAATGCGCCACCCACCTTGAGACATAAGTTCTAAGGTCTCAGGTATAGTTACAATGACTGCCCAACCTTCAAGCCGAAACGTATTACTGCTTCACGGCAGAAATAAGCAGGGTGGTGGTACCTACTCTTGCCGACTCTCAAGAGGTCCTACCACCAGTAATGGTGGTAAACCTTTTATTAATCTAGCTTAGATATATATTATTTGGGTTTTAAGAAATATATTTACTAAAAATAATGTACTCGTGCAAGTAAATATCACTATTGTACTTATTTCTGCAGCAAAGCTGTCATTCCTTTGGGTTTGAAGGATGAGACCGCTGTGACACATTAAGGTTGAGATTTTGAGAATCTGAACGCATATCTTTGGGTTTTTCATATTTTGATTAAAACCCTTACCACATATTAGATATCAGCAATATTAGGGGAACAATACTATCGCTACCTACCGTGGTACCAGCTTTGCAGAAAACCGTGCTTTGAGAGCATTTTTAAAACCGGACCGATGGGCTTGGGTATGTTCTACTGTGTTTTGTTGGGTTTGGCTGAAAGTGAAATGCGTTGATAGTGCTTATGGATCCTAATAGTTTGCCAACATCAACTAATTTAAAAAAATCAGACAAGGAAAAGTACAGTGTTTTAAATTTAATTTTATCGAAATTCTCCGACCGTTAACCACAAGGCATCTTAATCCTGAGATTTTTATAAGCGTGCAACAAACTCGTTTAAACAATAAAACTCAATGATTTTCTTTTTAATCTCTTGAGCTTGTTCAAACTTATCATTTGATATCAACCTTCTTAACTTTATATTATATCTGATGACAGCTTGAGAGAGTTTTATCTGATCTCCTAACGAAGATACGATATCTATTATATTTGAAGTCATGTTTTGTCAGCTCAATGTAGTATATTTTTTTCGTTCTCAAAATGTCTGACGTATGTAATGTTTATCTATAAAATAATTATCCATAAAGTTGTGAACTGTCTTCAGTATTGATGTAATTAATTTTTAGTTGTGCAATATTAGGATTCATTTAAGATGACTTTAACTGGATGGCGTCGAATATTAAACAGAGGTGAGAGTTAAGTGTTTTATATCTTGGACTGAAAATTAAAAAAGCCGTAAATATATATTATATGGATATTGCAAAAAGTTCAAGTTCTAGCAAATTTCATTTTCTCAATTTAAACTACTATTGCAGCATGCAGCTTGCGCTCAGTAACAATTGCAAGATGTCAGTATATTGCTATCATTTTCAATTATTATGTTACTAGCGACCCGCCCTCGCTTCGCTTCGGAAACAGTAAAACACACATGAAATAAAAAAATAAAAAAATAAAAAAAAATAAAAAAAAGTAGCCTATGTTCATCAGGGACAATGTCGGCTTCTAATGGAAAAAGAATTTTTCAAATCGGTCCAGTAGTTTCGGAGCCTATTCGAAACAAACAAACAAACAAATCTTTCCTCTTTATAATATTAGTATAGATATAGATAACACTTTCAGTTTGTGAAAATATACTTATTGTTTGTTAGCCCGATCTCTAAGTTCAGTCCTTTCGTGTTTGATGCTACTAGGCCGTTTAGAATCCATCCATAATGGTACAAGGGTTAAGATTGGTGGAATCAGTGATAATCTAAACTTATCCCGATACACATTGAGATCACTTAGGTAAGGTTTTCTATACAGTTTAAATTCTCAAGGTTACATCAAACTGTGTTGTTTTGTTTTTTTAGTTTCTAATAATATAATTAATAGGGTATCTCAGTGTATTATTTAAACGTAACTTTTTACAATTATTGAAAAGCTAGGACGGTGTTCTTTGTTTTAATTGTTCATTAAAATTAATGAATTTTATAATAATAATATCATTTTGGTTTTCCCAGTTATCTACATACCGCAAAGGTATGTGTTGGGTGTGCTGGGCTTATTCGCTTTAGCGAATTCCTTCACGATGCGAGTATGTTTGAGCATGACCATAACTCAGATGGTCGTCCAAAGTCAATCATCAGAACACATTATTGGAGAAACATGCCCTGACCCCTCTCTCAATTCGACTACAGAAGTCGCAGAAAGTATCAGTAATGAAACAATGATTATTCACCGAGTAAGTATAGTTTTTAAAATAATCAATCTATAAGGTATTGAAATGTATTTTTTTGACTATAGTAGAAAATTCCAACTTCCACGAAGTTTTGTAAGTTTTGTATGAGCAAAAGTATATAGAGATAGCAAAACTTACGGCCAACTAACTGTATGGTAACATTTACGAGTAGTACTGAAACTATAAACCAAAGAAATTTTGAAATTTTGCTTGTCTATATAATGTTTAAGCGTTTTTTATCATTTTGTTTTTATAAATAGGGGCGAGATCGATACGACTGGGATGAAGCAACACAAGGCTTCCTACTTAGTGCTTTCTACTACGGATACGTACTAACTCATTTGCCTGGAGGTCTTTTAGCTGAAAAGTTTGGAGGGAAATGGACGCTCGGTTTGGGACTATTGCTAACTTCAGTGGCGACTGCTTTGACTCCGTTAGCGGTTGATTATGGAGGTGCCACTGGGCTATTTATAATACGAGTCATTGAAGGTTTTGGCGAGGTATAATAAGCAATTATTATTATTATTATTATTATTACAGTTTTATCACTAGGATATTTCATTAAAAAAATTACTTAAATCTCAAATATTAAGATGCTATTTGCTGTTAGTATTCATCCTGCATTACTGGTATCTAGTAACTAAGTATCAATTGGTTAATGAGCTAGTTGGCTATCAATAATAATTAAAAACCATGATAATAATAGCTACGATTTACTACATATTTAACCTATTTTAAATATTTTTTGTAAAAAAAAATCCTACATCACTAGGAGATGACTTAAATTTCTTCTTGCTTTAAAAATCATTTTATCATCAGCGCGACGGATATACCCAGGCTTCTAGTGCCCTTTAAAACATAGTGAGAAGAACATGTCAGTGTTGGTAGTAAAAGCTTGGATCTAGTAAGAACCACTGAATTAATCGAACACTGCAAATTTGTTTCATTAGTAATACACAGAATTTTGGTTTGTTCTCGTAGAATTAACTCCAAATAGTGTCAGTTTCAGAAATCGCTTTTAATGCTTTTAGGGACCAGTGACACCAGCGTTCGTATTACTAATGGCAAGATGGGTTCCTCCATCGGAGAGATCACGGTTCGGAGCTATGATATTCGGTGGCGCACAAATTGGAAATATATTTGGGCCGTATGTTTCCGGCTTACTCTTAAGTGATGGAGGGGATTGGGCCAATGTATTTTATGTTTTTGGCGGTCTCGGAATTATATGGTTTCTGTTTTGGGTGAGTTACTGCAATGACTGAATGTTTCAGTTTTTTATTGTTTTGATCGCTTTGTTGGTAAACCGGTTAACCAGTGACTTGAATAAATACGTCACGATATCGAGGCTCTGTTCACTACAATAGATATTTTTGTGAATCTTTGGTATTGGGTATCTGGATGTTCTTATCCTGGATTCGTTCCTGATACCTATGTTATTAGAAAAAAGTACTATGACGGGTCAATTAAAAATCGCCTCGATGATTCCAGTGGCCAGCCATCCTTGGGATGAGCCGCGCGTTTGGTTATAAGCTTAACCGCGGTAACTTCTTCTTGTCTCTGACGGTGATTAGACGTTCCAGTGAAATCACAGGGTAGCCATTTAAAGGATGGCTGCTGCACACTCACATACCCCCACGCCCCCTCGGCGTGGGGATCTCGAGTGGATATTCAGCTCCCGATCCAATAAAAGGGTTTGATGAATTTGGGCCGTTAAATATTTACCTCATACCAAATTCTTTCAAAACCAGTGTAGTGATTTGGCCATGAAAACCTTACAGACAGACAAAGATACTTTGGTACGAAAATATTCCAAATGGTGATAGTACATTCACAATTGAACAAAAACAAAAATATCGAACTGTTTCCATTTTTATTACAGGTTTTACTGTGTTACAGCACTCCTAATTCTCATCCGTTCATTTCTGATGAGGAAAAAGAATATTTGAATAAGAATGTAGCGGCTTCTGGACTTCACAAGAAATTGGACCCAGTACCATTTAAGGCTATATTGCGATCGGCGCCATTGTGGGTGCTAGTTATGGCTGCTGTAAGTTCCTTTCTCAATTTCATTAGCATATTTATCAATAACATTGTTTAAAATATTGATTACAACTATATCTTTTATGTAGTTTAATGTCCAATCGTTAATTATATAGTACTAGTTATCGAAATAGATATATGGAGTTGAAGTAGTCGTGGCCTTCTGACCGTCATGAATAAGAAGCCCAGTGTACTCCTATCAAGCGATGTGACTATGTAGGTGTTCAAATTAGATATGCAGGTATTAATTTTTCTAAAACGAAATGTACGTACGAAACATTTGTCCACGAGTGATTTCTAAGTTGAAAGAATAACATTGTTTTTAAAATAAGTAAAAAAATTCAAAATTTATATTTTTTGTTGATAAGGCTAATAGCGTAAGGTCTCACAAGTAGATCACTATCCTGCTTATTTCTGCCGCGAGGCAGATATGCATTCCTATTTGAAAAGTGCGACAGCAAGTATACAATTAAATTCAAACTTGAACCTCAAGATTTAAGAGGTCATAGGGTCAGCGATTATTAAATATGAGATGAATTTTAAATTCTTACCATCTAAATTAAAGAAAAAGTTGCAAAAACTAACATATTGAACTTTCAGATTGGCCACGACTGGGGCTACTTTACAATGATAACTGACCTTCCAAAATACTTTTCGGATGTACTAAAATTTAATATTAAAGAAACTGGACTCATGTCTGCTTTACCTTACATAGCCATGTACATTTGCTCGTTCATTTTTGCTGGTTTATGTGACTTGTGCGTTCGAAAGAAATGGCACAGCATCGGCACTGGCCGTAAAATTTATACAACAGTTTGTGAGTAACATTAACATTCAATAACACTTTTACTTTTTGCTTTTTCACAAAATACGAAACTGATTTTAAGGAATCAAATGCTTTTTGTTATTTAACGTCTTGTTGTCTTTTCTATATGAGATGTGTCATATATACATATTATATTACTGGTGGTAGGACCTCTTGAGAGTCCGCGCGTGTAGGTATCACCACCCTGCCTATTTCTGCCGTGAAGCAGTAATGCGTTTCGGTTTGAATGGTGGGGCAGCCGTTGTAACTATACTTGAGACCTTAGAACTTATATCTCAAGGTGGGTGGCGCATTTACGTTGTAGATGTCTATGGGCTCCAGTAACCACTTAAAACTAGGTGGGTTGTGAGCTCGTCCACCCATCTAAGCAATAAAAAAAAAGATTTGAACTTCATGTCTCAAAGTTATGGTACGAGCTTTTTAGAACATTCAGAGTCAAAAAAGCTTTCGTAAAAATCTTCAAACAACTTGTATTGGTTTTGCCAAGGTTTCAATACCTCTAACGAAATTCGTTCCTTCCGCAAATATTTTCCTTTGTATTGTTTCTAATCTATATCCGATTGAATGGTTTCCTATAATCCTATTATTGATTCATTATTCAATACCATCACGACCCGGTCACGGTTAACATATTTTTTGTCCGTAGCGTCTTCCGTGCCGGCTGTTTTTATTATTCTGGCCTCGTATTCGGGTTGCGACCGTGCGGCGGCCGTCGGCCTTTTCATAGCCTCGATGGCTTTCATGGGCGGCTTCTACAGTAGCGTGAAGATCAATGCCATGGACATCGCGCCGAATTATGCGGGCACATGTTCTGCTTTCGTTAATGGTATCGCAGCCATTTCTGGAATTATAACTCCTTATCTGGTTGGACTCTTAACACCTGATGTAAGTTGATGTTTATCATTAAGATATTCTTCTTAAGTTAGTACTAATTTGATTTAAAAAAAGCCGTAAAGCATACGACAAGCGGCAACCAGCTATATATTTATTTTTAAAGAACTAACTGTTAGTATTTTTGCCGTATGAATTCATATTATGTAGGTTCCGTTATAGAAACCGGGTTATATGTTTTTATGAGTAGAGCTAGAACGTGAGATTGTTTTACATAAATCTTAAAATTTACAAACATATATTATATTTATACTGACTAAAATAGAACTTAAAGAGCTTATAGAGAAAACTAACATATTTTTCTAATTTTATTCACTATCCCAATGTTTTTGGTGGACTTTTCCGTATAATTAGCCAATTCAACATTTCTAAGTTTAAGGCCGGTTCACATGGCAGTTTGAAGCTGACGAAAAAAAAAACAAATAAATTTTAAATTAATTCATTTTAGATAATTTTTGTGTGCGATACGTTGGATGATTGAATACGATTTATAATTTTGTGTCTGTCCAATCGTGTTTTGTCGCTGAAATTTTGTGTCTGTCCAATCGTGTTTTGTCGCTGTGTTTCGTTTGAAAGACGACTTTTAATTGACCCGTCATAGTACTTTTTTTTAATAACATAGGTATCAGGAACGAATCCAGGCTAAGACCATTCAGATACCCAATACCGAAGATTCACAAAAATATCTATTGTCGTGAACAGAGACTTTACAGAGACTTTGAGACTTGACTTGACAGAGACTTTTACCTTTTTCGTAGCTACCAAATCGTTTCCCTTTTATGTTTATGACGTTGACGTGTATACAAAATGGCCTTAAAATGTCTATGTTCTGTGAATTATAAATTGCACAGAACGAAGTCAAGTGCCTGTCGGAAATATATCGTACGAATACTTTTGAGCAATGTTGCAATAAAACACCGTAGGTATTTTTCGGAGCAGGCTGTTTCTTCAAAATTTATAGCCAATTTATTTTTTGGTCGCCACGTTACATTTAATGGTACTGATGGAAGCGATGCTTAAACGGAATTGAAATTCATGTTGCGTATTTAAAACGTTTCGAACTAAATATTAAGTTTGCATTCTAGGTTTATTTTTATGCCAATAAATTAATTGAATTGGTTTTTATTTCTGATTTAAATTAAATTCGAACCATATTATAAAGTACGCCAGTTTTCTAGCACGCCCCAAAGATGGCTGTTTTAGGTTGGGCTTGATGAGCTTGGTTGGTTGGGTTGGGCTTGATGAGCCGTAGTTTTCATGCGAGGCTCCCCTCTGTTCCATTTTCTATCGGTTTTGTGACATGTTTATCGAATAACTACTTCAGCTTGCTGATTTTAAGAGCCACATTAGTTATTCTGATTGTCCGACGACAGAAATGATCGTATGTTTCGATATGAAGAGCAATACATTGATCTTCTTCTCAGTCGGACACTCTTGTCAGGGGCTATATTTGCGCTGACGCTGTATGTGCAGAAGGAACCGTTAGGTAGCCTATGCTCCCGAGGACCGCCCTCCAGGCAATGCGCTTCAAGGCCTGACATTGATACATCTGTCGACATAAGATAATTGAGATATCGGCCTCACGTCGGCTTAAAGGCTTTGAATGGGCTCAGGTGTACAATACGCCCACAGTGTAAGTTAAAAAAATGCCTTGGAATTAATTAATGTAATTTACAAAATTAGTACGAATATCACGATATAAAACAATGATCATGCTTCTTTACGTAGAAAATTCTATATATTTTTTGTTGTTCTGTGAAGTAACGAGTTAATGAATAAAGTCCAGAAGGACTGACTGGCACGGCTGACTGAACTAATGCGGAATAACGTACAAGAGATAGATTAAATCGACCGAAACATTACTTTTTTTTTTGAATAGCATTTTATGAGATTTGTTTTTGATAAGGAAGTTAACAATTTTTAAGAGCACTGAATGGAATAATTCAAATTATTTATGTAATTATAAATTGAAAAAAAATATCTACTATTTTTATCTATGCGATCAACTGATGCTCTGTACAATGTGCTATGTGTAATATAATCTATACTAATATATAAATCTACAGTGGTTTTTACGGATGTTCCGTTATAACTACTGAACCATGCATCCGATTGACTTGAAACTTGGTATCCATGTAGAAAATACATGTACTTAATGGATAGGCTAATATTTATATGAGTGTTGGACTCCCTAATAATAATGACAATAAATAATAAAGTTAATTTTAAATTCCCAGCGAAGCGGGCGAGTACGGCTAGTATAATAATAATATGTGCGGATGATAATATTTGAAAAGAGAAGCCATTGAAGCTAATTTGATGACAAAAGACAATACCATATTAGTAAAACATAAATGTTTTATTAAAGTTAACTCATTTTAGTTTATTTCCCTTTTTCTGACCGTTTTGCTGTTTTTTAGAAGCCAATGGTACTCTTACTTGATAGGTAGTGATTATACAATTACATCTTAGAGCAGGTATCATTTTAGCTAAAATTGAATGTACCCAAGACCTGTCTATCGAACTAATATCTTAAACAAGTTGTTCGATTGGTATTTAAAATTACCTATACCAAAAGGGTTATTAAAAAGGTACAAAACGTACCAAGCCGAGACATAACACAAATAAACTAATTCATTGAGACCATTTTGAATATTATGCTAATTCTAACATTGTGCATGAAATTTAAGATTTTGTTTTGTTTATTTTAAGGTTTTGTTTATAAAATTATAATAATAACAAACGGGTTTTATGTTTTAGTCTTATACCAGTGTGTGCGGTACTCAATCAACAACTCTTAATAGGGTATAGGTAGCTACTTAATAGGTAACTCGTAACAGGGTAATTCTAACTTTTTTTTTTATTGCTTACATGCGTGGACGAGCTCACACAGCCCACCTGGTGTTAAGTGGTTACTGGAGGCTATAGACATCCACAACGTAAATGCGCCACCCACCTTGAGATATAAGTTCTTAGGTTTCAAGTTAGTTAACTGGTAACAAAACAATCTAAACAATCTAATCGGGAAACAGTCTAACGGGTAATTCTAGAAAGCGTCTTAATAAACGAAGGTATTCACGTAGGTGCTCTTGGTATTTCATATCAGGTATTTTCAGCTCTGTAAGTTAAAATACAGCCGAAAATAAATTTCAACATACTCACCAGATGAAGACTGATTCTCTTTATGCTTTGTGCTGTTTCGATAATTTTGCCATCTTCATTTACTACATGTCAAGTCTTACACCCGTATCTTTAGTCGTTTAAACGAGCTTAACTCGACTCGACTCAACCTCCAACGCGCGTTTTGGTATGATTAGTCGTAAAAATAAACTCCACTCAAACGTCCTTGGCAAAATTTCCTAACCGGAGTGAAGTAAGCGAACTGTCAAGTCAAGGTACGTCGCGACGTACCTTGAACGTTCCTCAAGGCTGGTTTTCTATCAATGTCCAAATAGTATGTGGACCGCAAATGGAAATATATGATATTGTTGTGCAATGGCCTGGATCTGTGCATGATTCCCGCATATTTTGATAATTTAAGTTTGATAATATTTATTAATAAAGTAAATAGTTCGAGGTTAGACATTTGAAACTGTTTATTTTATTTACCTACATAAGAGACATATTTTGCTTACTACCTGGTAAATAAAGTCAATGCGATTATAAGTTTTATTTATATAATAATAAACTGGTGGTTGTGGAAAAGCACTTCAACAACACGATGCAACCAAAATCAGACAAAAGCTGTGAATAAAAATACAAAGCCGGATCCGAAATCTAAAATAATAATAGGTTAGAAAATAAATAATACACTTTCAGATTTACCGCACGCACACATATTTACGATTAACTCAGAAACCAAAACATCAAACAAGTTCATCTAGTGTCAAACAGACAGCGGCAGCTTGACTTTGACATTAAACAATGACCATAGACTACAGAACTCTATGGGTTTGATGCTAGCTTGATCAAATTTTCATCATTATTACCTCACTCGAGGACAGTTGAGGAATATTGTAATGGTCGACTAAAAATACCAAACTCGAGTAAGTTTCAAGGGAATGCTCGAGCATCATCGGATGAGTTAAGAGTGGAGGACTATTTTACGAAACGTCTAAAGATACGGGCATTAGTTTCTATCGGGAGCTTAAATTTTTTTATACAATGGGATTTTTTTAAGCAGAATTATTGCAAAGTACGATTTTGTAGTGAATTCTAAACTGAATTTTCTGGCCCTTTTTAAACTAGATTATAAATTAGTCTGCTGCAATTTGGCTATTACCTCTATATTTCTGCTGGCCAAGAGTATTAAGGTGATTAGACATTGGGTCATTGAGGCTGTACAGCATAATAATGGTTGCTTACGTAAGACAAGCAAAAATTGATTTACCTATTGCTATTACTTATTATACCTGCTATACCCGATTTCTTCAAGTTGAAAATTAAGGGAGGACCGATTTTACCATATAATTCTTTAAAATAAACCATTTTACTATCTTCATAAATAATACAAAAAAAAAACATTCAAAAAGTATTCAGCATTGGTACAAAAGCAATAGAAGTTGTTGACCTTATAGCTATAATTACAATTATCACTATCTAACAAATGATCATTGTGACAGAGAAACCTTACAAATTCCGCATAATTTAGAAACAATAGAATTTCGACATAAATTTTCTAATTATTGTTAAAGGAAGACAATCGATGCTTCGTGATTTAAGTAAATGTCATTGTGAGCGTTCATAATAGCGGTAGTTAGCAAATAATGCTTAAATTAAGATGCATTTCTGGATTATTATTATTTTGTTATCGAGTTTGTAGACAAATAACCAAACGTCCCTTTTAATAGTAGGTAAATTTCGCTCATGGATGTCAATAATACGAGGGGCATAGATAAATCCCTGCCTATCACTAAGTCCTCTCCCCAAGCTTGTTTGAAGAGAGATAGGTCGTAGTGCTCAAGAAACATCATGGACTTTATTCCTAAGCTGGATATACATGGCAAAAGAGATCTCTAGAAATGCATTGTGGATGAACGATTCTAAGTAGTCACGTCATTATGGATCCTTCCGATCCATTAACGGTGCTTATAGGTATCTCAAGCACCGGTCACCGTCCTCGCCGAACCCGTTGCACTTTATATATGTTACAGGGACATATTAATAGTAAATTAAATAGTCTAATTGCTTAATTTATATTGTGTGTATAATTATTTCCTTATACTATAAGTTAGATTGGTTCTTGTTGTAGTGTTGTTTTGTCCAGTAGTGGTAAGGAGCTTTGTGTACACACTCAGCTGTCTTGCTTGGTCATGCGCATATGACTTATGTTATAAGTCAGTTTTTTTTTACTTGTTGTTACTTATTGTGTATCTTTTTCGCTTGTAATGTGTATTGTGTGTCTAATCTATATATATAAAAATGACTAAAACTCGAGAACGGCTGGACTGATTTGGCTAATTTTGGTCTCGAATTATTTGTGGAAGTCCAGAGAAGGTTTAAAAGGTAGATGGATATGAAAATGATCGGAATTGAATAAAAATAACTTTTTTGTTTTTCCTTTGACGTGTATGATTAATGTTTATTTTATACAAAAGTTCAGGTCTTTTATTTATCGATTGAGGCACTACGAAGTCTGCCGGGTCAGCTAGTAAATAAATAAATAAATCAAGATCATGTAACTTATAAAGGTGTAAAGTTAGTAATGTGTTAGGTGTGTGGCGCATTTACGTTATAGATTACTATGGGCTCCAGTAACCACTTAACACCAGTTGGGCTGTGAGCTCGTCCACACATCTAAGCAATAAAAAATAAATAAAAAAAGTAATTTTACGAGTTCTTAGACGTTGCGTCGTGAATACCACCGTAATTTGAGTATGAAATAATAGTTTCAATAATATTGTAATTACGATTTTCTCACAACAATTAGAAAAGGACGAATAATTTGCGGTAGAGATGAAAGATTTTATTATACGGTGTTAACGTACAACAAATTAAAGAGCGGACGGCTAGCGTGGTATGGACATGTGATGCGTAGACAGAAGATGAGAAGTGACTAGGAGATATATGGAAATGGTAATGCATGGTAGAGGGGGAAGAGGTCGACCGAAGAAGACATGGCTGGAGTGTGTGAATAACGATATGAGAGAGAGAGGAGTGGGTGTTGAGATGATAGAAGAGAATAGCAGAGAAAAATTAGCTGTGCCGACCCCATCTAGTGGGATAAGGCGGAGAAAAAGAAGAGTTATTCCTAAATCGTCTAAGTTGTGTAAGTGTATTCGTATTAAATAGCTACTTCCTTAGCAAAATGAATGGTATGTGTCCCGAGGTGAATGAAGCATAGAGATCGAAAAATTTATTCACTATGAAATTAATCAATTTAAAACAGTTAATATTTTTCACATATTTAGCATTATAGTAACCTCGTCGTGAATACATCTCTATTCAATATAAGTTTCTTGGCAATTTGCATTTCTTTTTAGTCACAACATTGCAATATGAGTTGTTTTTTTAACTGAACAAAATACAAAATTGCAAATATAAGTAAACAAGGATGCTAAGAAAACCAAAAAACATGCATCGTAGATATAATCAGATCATGTTTTTTGTCTTTCGAGGTGGAACGACCAATTTTCAAAACCAGAATGAATTTTAATTTAGAGATACGAGGAAAATCAGACACTGAATTGCGAGTTCTTACTCAAAATGAAGCAGCAGACACCAGTCAGTCATCTCACGAAAATCTTGGAATCTTTGTGTGTGCGTTTGTTTGTGTGTGTGTGTGCGTGTGTGTGTATGAGTGTGAGTGTGTGTGTGTGTGAGTGTGAGAGTATGTGTGTGTGTGTGTGTTATTTCTGCTCGATGTTTTTTAACCTATTTCATAAAGTATGTATATGTTCGACCGTAATTGCTTGGTTCGACTCGATTCGACTTTTACAGATACCATTTACCGAATTTTCGATTATTTTTGGTTGGAACTTTTTATTTTTTGGAAGTTCTATCTTTAAGCAATCAAGGTATAATATTTTGTTAATTCCTATGAAGTGTTCATTTTCATTGGAAAAGAGTATTCAGGGGTTGTTAAGTGTGCATAGTCTGATACACTGATGTCCATGAGTAACAGTGGCCACTAACCATAAGGTTGGTTGTATACCTTCACGAAGTCAAACAAAAGAGATGAAACGAATTTCGACTATAATTAATTGAAATCATAAGTTTGAACATTATTATGGTTCTATTGTCAAAGGCTATTATTATATTTCTATAGTGACAGATTTCGCTAAGAAAGATAAAAAATATTAACTTGTTCTCAATTTGACTACAGACTTTAAGCAATAACCAAAGTTTGACAATAAACAAAAACTATGTGTGTGTGTCTAATACATTTTTAGTGCATAATTTAAAAAAAATATTAGCATTCTGCACTTGTTCTCTATATTCTCTATAAGTGTGAAAATTTTCATCCTCCTTCATCCGCGCAATTTTCGTAAAAAGGGGTACAAAGTTTTTGCTTCACGTATTAATATATAGATAATGACGCTGTTAAGTCAATAATTATAGTAGTAAATTTAAAATACTTTGTAACTATTAATAAATATTTTACAGCAAACCATCGGTCAATGGCGCGTTGCATTTTGGACCGTATTTGCAGTGTTAGTTGGAACGAACATTGTGTATCTCGTATGGGGCTCTGGAGAGCAGCAGTGGTGGGATGACGTCGACAAGCATGGTTACCCTCCGGGCTGGAAACATGGACCTCTCAAGAAACGACAAGTCGACAAAGAAAAAAAGATTGTATATCCAAAACACGACCATTCGCCTTTGTCCACGGATTGAAATGAAATACAGAATGATTAATTCTAAAGATGTTTGTATTTTATTAGGAAATTTGTGGTTTTGTATTGTCTGATTAAAGGTTACAAAGTTTATGCGGATAGATCACGAGTCCAAGGTTAAAATTAACGTATCGTCGCGATGTTAAGCTTGTTTACCTATCGAAACCATTTCACGTCAATTTTTAAGACGAACAGAGGAGATTATCCAGTCCATTTGGTGCTGCTAAGCTGATACTGTATCCTGTAAACATCACAGTCTATTATACCTATATAAATGTCTATTATACAAAAGCCGTCAAACTTCATGATTTCATCGTAGTAGAAATAGATGGGACTATGGTACCCGTTCTTAAAGGTTTACGATATCCCCTGCCACAGGTATTAAAAAATAACTGAATTTATCGAGACCACAAACATAATATTTTCTAAAGTCGTACATTATTGAATGCGTAAACGATATAAATATAGTTTGCTATTTGTAATTTGCACGAAATGACAACGTTTAGTATTAATTTATTAGAATATGTTCGGTGTCCTCATCTATATCTACAGCGTGTGGCCTTTGAACGACACACAATTCGATTTTAGACGAAACTTATGTACTCATTTTATATAGAAATTTGGGGGAGGTTGGACGTTGGACGTTGGACGAAAATTGGATAAGTTGGACGAAAACACAGTTCAAATTGAAAAACTCTTCTTTATTGAATTTGTCTATGTCCTCATTTTATATAGAAATTTGGAGGACGTTGGACGAAAGCGGGACAAGTTGGACGAAAACACAGTCTTCTTTATTGAATTTAGCTAAATCGTTAAGAGGAACCATCCTCAACTGCAACGAATAAAATAAAATATAATAGTTATTAGCTGAGGTTCAAAAAGGCCGGGATCGTAAACACGTAGCGCCCTATAAACTTTTGGACATACTTTAATTAATAAGTTCCTCTCACCATTTACTTATACTAGAAATGAAAAATATGGCAACAGAATATAAATACCATAGATTACATCAGGTGAGTTTTACTTATGCACTCTCATTGTTGTAAGTTTTACTACGACAGTAATGTCTGAGCATTGAATTGAACATCAGAAAATACGAGATTAATCATAAAAATAAAGTTAAAGATTTTGCAATTCTTGTGGTCTCGAACTCTAGATATTTAGGTAATTCTTCAAATAGTCGCAATATTAGAACGGAATATATTTTGAGTGCTCAGAAAAGTAAATTTGAATTTGATATCTGAATTTATGTTTCTAATGCCAAGAATTAGTTTGTCTGCGTTATACGTATTATGAAAATTGAAGATCTTCTAAACCATTGCCAGCTTAATGCTTTATTGCATAAAGCTCTAATTCTCTGACTAAAAGACGGTGAAATGAAATAAACAAAGATGAACTTGCAACACTCGCTTTGAGTGTGTCTAAAACAACGAAATCAGAATAATTAGCTCGTATGTTCAAACACTTATTCTCCTTTTAGCCCTTATCCGATATTATGTGGGGTCGTCGCACCATGTCATCTGATTATGCTGCATAGGGATTTATCATGAGTTTTGCGACTGGCCGCTAGCCTGACATCAACGCTACTTGGGTTAAAATATTCCCAGCTCTTAACCAGCCTGACATCAAAGCTACTTGGGTTATATTTTCAAATATTCTTAGCTCTTAAATTACAAAACGCGACTTCTTTTAATTCGTTTATTTCTAAAATCTATTCAAAACTATCAGCCACAAGTCGTCACAATAAACCTCTGATGATTCGTGCTTCAGTATTATTTTGTAAAGCAAAAAAAATATCCAAAAACTTGTTTCCTTTGCTTAAATTAGCTTACGAATATTCAATTGAAAAGTAACGCGAATTATCAGAGTCATTCACAAAAAAAAAAAAAAATGAGCAGCTGCCAAATCTTGTGTTGACTTTACAATTAACACGATCACCAATCATAATACTGATACCAAACAAATATTTGATGCTCATAACTTCAGCATATCTTAAAAACATGTTAATTCGAATCGAAAACAAGTTCGGTAAAATAACATTGAATCGAGAAAATAATTATATAGTCTAATATAATCGATCTGCATCCGTCACAAGTTTTAAGATGTTTTGATGTCAACCAGTATTACAGCTTTTTTTGCGCGCGGAATCAGTCCACAGTCTTGTTATATAGTATTTTTTGTTACGTTTCCATGAGTGTCCGCGGTGATATCAAGTAAAATAAACATGAGATTAATCTATTCAAGCGCTCACTGATTGAGTTCACTAACATTTTCCATTACAGCAAAGTATCTAATAACGTCCTTTTGTTTCTGTTGAAATTCATAGTTACTACTACCTATATAGTTTTTGATCACGACCATCCTCATAATCATATTTAAATGGCGAAATGCTGTTGATATAGTCCAATAAATATTTTTTCACTCAAAAAATAGTCTTAAGAATTTATAATTATGTATGTAGTAGGATGTGCTATGTGCGATACATTTTTCATTTATGAAGTCGTCGTGGCCAAAAGGATAAGATGCGCGGTGCATTCGTATCGAGCGATGCCGGTGCTCGAAGCCCGCAGGGAGTTACCAATTTTTTCAATGAAATAAGGCCATAATAATGTCTTCATGAATGACTTTCACGATGAAAGAATAATATCGTGGAATCAAAAGTAAGCCTGCAAAAATTTATATTACTGAGTCTAAGGCGTCTTGTGAGCCCGTACGGGTAGATACCACCATATTGTCTATTTCTGCCGTGAAGCAGTAATCTGTTTCGGTTTGAAGGGTACCCACCCTTTGCATTGTTAAACTGAGACCTAGAATGTCTTAAATTAGCAGCGTTCACATTTTGATTTTTATGGGTTCCGCTAACATTTTAGCAACACGTGAGCCAATAATAAAAAAATATCGTAACAAAATATTTCTAAGAAAGTGGTGACTGAAAATTTTAAAACCATGGAACTATAGTTGGTTCTTATCATTGTATTTGGTAAAAACACCTGGAGAAAAACAGAGGTTGTTTGACGCAAACGCTTTTAAATGGGTTTGTGTCAGGGGCTTAAATATAAATATATTGAAAGTTCATAAATAAAATACTACATAATATTAAAGAATGATTAATTCGATGAAGGTTTTTTAAATTCTTTAGCCCAATTTGCATGACTGAGGCTTTGAAACTCAATGGTATTAAAATGGTTCAGCAATCTCCAAACGTTGCGCAAAACTTTCTTTTTTTTCTTTCATCTTTAGATCTAATGTACGTCGTTACAAAACGTATTATTAGGTAATAGTTTAAAACAAATTTAGACCTTACAAAATAGTTTAAGGATTCACCACTTCCAAAAGGAGGTCATGTTTTCTTTAAAATTTGTACCGTTAAAGTTTTTTCGTCAGTCGACCGCTGGATCCACTGCACTGTCCCTTTTCCACCAGAGTTCGATTTCACCACGGACGACATAAAATTCGCAAACGACAAAGCGAATAGTTAAGATATATTTTTAGGTAGGAATTTATTTTTAGGGATATTTTAAAAAATCAAAAATCTTACCTATTTTGTTTATGGAAGTAGTAGCTAACAATGATAGTACTTAATATTTATTTCGAAACATCTTTGAGATAATTCAATTCATATACCGCAATCGATACTTTCCCAGTTAAATAAATAAGGCGTTGATACCCATCATAAGTACAACCAAATTATTTGATTTGATGATTTACAGTATTAATTTTGTTTTATTTGTCTGATATAAATAATGCCCCATATGTGAGGCGCCTTGGTTTAAAATTGCGTAGCTTTTTTGAAAAGATCCCTTTTAGGTTGTTCTAAAATAAAAGTAGCATAAGCTACACCTTATAATATCAGAAATCTGCCAATAAATTTCCCGTCAAAATTGATCGAGCTGTTTCGGAGTTTAGCCGGAACAAACAGAATTACAGTAAAAAATATATATTAGAAATTAATTATATTATTATTATTTTATATGTGTTTATTGAAAAGCTGTCATTTTTACATTATAGACAGAAAGAAATACTTCAGTTTTATTTATTTGTATAAATTTGTTTTCATTGTTAAACAAACAAAGTGACCATGGCCTAAAGATAAAATGGCAATTTTACTAAATAGGTAATTGTGAAGTTACTGATCATTTTTTCGCATTTTTTTACATAGTTGGGTGGACAAGCTCACGGCCCACCTGATGCTAAGTGGTTACCGGAGCCCATAAACAACCCATCTACAACGTAAATGCCTCCACCCACCTTGAGATAAGAGTACTAAGGCTCAATTTGTACAGTACAACGGCTACTCCACCTTTCAAACCGGGTGGTGGTACCTCTCCGTGCAAACTCACAAGACGTCCCACCACAAGTATAATTTCTGTGGTTATTTGTACTCTATCACCTCTAATAGTGGTATCACCAGCTTGCCTATTTCAATTCCAATGTATTTGAGACTACAACCCCAATGTTTGAAGAACGATGCTCACGCAGTTATTTCAAAGTAAAGTAAATAAGGCGATTTGTAATATTTTAAAATTGAGGACGCTTTAAGTGTTCTCATATCTGCACTTAACCTATCGATGAATGTGAATGAAGTAACGTTATCTGACCTATATTAACTAGTTCTATTTATTTTATTGTTAAAAAAAATGTTGATTATTATTTTATGAATATTTGTGGAAACATGGCCAAATTTATAAATGGTTCTATGATTGAGTTCAATGACATTGGTGATTTCTGCCACTGGGTTCCAGTTTGAAGCGGCAAAGCGATAAAGCAGTTGTGATATTTCAAAATTCTTGAATTCAGAAATTTTAGGTTCTTAATTTCATTTAAAAATATTGGATTTAGTGTTTACATTCTTTTATCGTAATCATCCACTCCAATAACAAAATTTTCATTCTGCTCTGTCAATGATGACAGTTAGAGTAGCCGTGTTCCAAAATAATTGAGACATCAACTTGATGTTTTAAGGGAACATTCATAATAATATTATAGTATTATCAAGAGGTTAGAAGAACCAAGTAGAAAGAATAGCTTAAAATAACAGATTGAATAAAGTTGAATGAAAATCAAAATTAAATGGAATGCAAGAAATATCAATTTATGTAAAATATATCAGATACACGTATTTGTAAATGAAAATGTGCATTGTACGAATATTATTAGCTTTATACATTTTGATTACTTATTATGATCAAAATACAATACACAGTTAATTTATATTCAAAGAACCAGACGCATGCACAGGTGATTTTATTAATGGAATTTTGTTTACGCTATACAAAGAATAGAATGTGGTCATAGTCATCGCGTTATACCCAAGATATAGTTGCTTTCCAGAAGACACTCTGGTATGATGAATTCATTTTGTTAATGAAAACAAATTTTATCATTTTCTTAGTTCTATATTTACATTTAAGTTGTTTCCAAAAAATATGCTTTTTGAAGTTTTGAAGGAATTGAATTTTTTCATATAATTATTATTTTTTCTATCGATTAGAGGCATCACAAAAATGTTTGTATCTTATCTTCCTCTGAAACCTTTACTCATATGATTTATTTTTATAGAGAAATTAGTTTTGGTTATGTAGCTTTGACGTTTTTAGTGGCTTTTGCCATTCAGCCGCTTTCTAAGGAAAATAGGTTAAGCGACATAGTAAATATAACACATTGTGTACAGGCTCCGGTAAATAGACAAAAAGTCGGCAAGCACTAAATTCAAATGAACGCATCGGCAAAGGTATAAATATTTTTTTTTTTTTTTTTACATTCACGCCCCGTTAACTGTTCCCATGTTAAGTTCGTAAAGAACTTGTGTTACAGGTACCAGATAACGGAAATAAATGTAAGATTTTTATTATACACATACATGTATTTAATATTTAATATACATCCATAACCCTGGAAAAGACATTTATATTTATCATACAAATATCTTCCCTTGGCGGGATTCGAACCTGCGACCCGCTTGTGTAGTGACCATGTCACTTACCACTACACCAGACGGCCGGCTGGATATAGTATCATTATTGTAATTTTTGTATTTAATGTTTTTCCTTGGTATTGATTTCATATTGGCGCATATTAAAGCATACTCTACTCTACTTTTATTTCAAACACATTACACATTCGCACGCATTACAAAATATATTGAATCGTTGGTACGTGACATATCATAATTGAATACTATCAGAACGTCATATTTACTACAGTCTGCAAGGCAATTATTATTATTCGACACAGATATAGCAGCATTGGCAACTGCGCCTTCGAGATAACGCTTTGATCTTTGATCCTCCAAGAGGCTGCGTGCGCGCCGTTCTTTTCACGTGCTAGACGACTTGTTGCCGCGCGCCAGTCACCTGTGTGTAGCCTTAACTCGTGTTAACAAGTCATAATTTGAATGGAAAACGAAAAACGATTTTATTTAAGAAATCACTTGAGTCCAACGATACAAAACGTAAGTAATTTTTGAATTCAATCTATTTGGGCATCCAGAAATTAAATTACAGACATTTAATTTATTTTAGTGATTAAATCACTACCATTTGAGCCTAGATATATTTTCATTATTTTAAAGTCATATTAATTTGTCAAAATTATAACTAGGTCTGCGACGTGCAAAAACTAAAGGTGCGTTGTGTAAGACTACAATTATTTTGATAAGAAAATTTAATTGCGGGTAATAAAGTCCAATATATAACGTCATATTTGTGTAATTAAATAATGAAATTCAGTCGTAATCTTTTATTATTGACTTAACGATAAGTTGAACGAAATACAATTTTCGGGCTAGGTATCTTCTACATTTTTTAAAAGAGAAGTAATAGAATTTTACGTACGGTTAGGTATATAAGTACATATAATGCGCTTACTAAAAAATAAACTATACAAAATTATATTTGCAATGTATAATGTAAATTAAATGAAATTAAATTAACAATATTGAATTAGAAATAAATAACCACAAAATTTCGTATTATTAGTGTTTTTTGATAATCAAACTCATCAAAATAGTCAACATGTTGATAGCTATTGATTGTGTTATTCATTCATAATGAAATAATAAATTTTCAGCCTGAAATATCTAAGAGTGCAAATAGCAAATAGGTACTTGTTTGACAACAACGTTATGACAAAACATTTTATAACCTTATCACTTTCATTCCTGTCAATGTCGCCTCTAATAACCGCTTTTACGTTTAGAATGACAACGCGATGAGACGTTGTAATCTTTGTGGCAATGAAATGAAGACTAGTCGATGATTTAATGTGTTGACCTTTCCTGTTCATAAGGAGTTATATTAAGGATTTTATGAAACAGTTAATTTGATTTCCCATCACGTTATCATTTAAAATCCATTGTTAATTTTCCTTCTGTTACGTCTCATTTACAATGATATTTGCATTGTACCGGTTTTCGCTAATGTTTTTGCTTTTTTGTGTCACACTCGATGTTACACAATTAAGTCCGAATTAACGATCCTGGCCTCCGTCAGCTATTATAACTTCGCTTTGGATTACAGTTTCGCGATACATCGACTTACCAAATTACCAATATATTATTTGTAACTTGAAGTTAGTAAAAAGGTTTGGAACGGAAAGTATTTCGATCTATAGGCGCACATAAAATCGATTGCTAGCGCGGCGACGCATGCTAGTGTATATTTATTAATCGATACCTGTACAAAATAATATCAATGTTTCACATCTGCTAGCCTTCTCGCGATGGAAATTTTGCTTAATATCTTATACTTGTAGAATTTTTGTTTTTGTTGTTGTTGTTTTTGGTACACAAATTCTGTTTTTTTTCTTGAGATTATAAGTTTTTTTAATAAAAATAGTCTGATGAAACCTTAAGAACGTTTGCTGAATCTATTTAGAGCAGTTAAATCGTTCAATCTTACTAAAGAACACTTGCCCAGGTTTTAAACATTTGAAATATCTTAATATTTTAGAACATAAGGAAATTATTTTGTGCGATATGAAATGTTAAGGAAATTTTAGAAGGAAAACATACATATTTAATTATTTTTCCTCCAATTAATCTTCAAATTGATCAACCACGATTATTTTGATTAAGTAAAAAAAAACTTTCAACACGAATCCGTTTAAAATTTGGCGTGATAAAGCACAAATCTCGAATTACCATAAAATATTCGCGTATAGCTTCGAATACGAATTATTCTTGTACTGGGTCAAGTTGATCAACATGTTTGACTTGTCGGTAATAAGCACGTGGTCTTGTAATTGTGCTCGTGACGTGTGTGATTTTCACAATGTTGAATAAAAAAAAAATTGTATTTTATGACTATAGGTCCACAAATTTATTCACAGGTTAACTGTAGGTAGCGGCTTGGCATTGCTAAAGTCCATGGGCGACGGTAACCACTCACCAGGTGGGCCGTATGCTCGTCTGCCTACGCGGGCAATAAAAAAAAGCTAATGATTGTAATCTCGAATCCATAGATAAAACACATTGAGGCTAAACACTTTGAGACATCGAATTGAGATTGAGGCATTGTACGTCTATTGTTCATATCGGGATCCATATAGGACATAGTTATCATTATCACACATAACACAAGCGTTAAATTAACTTAACTACCAACCAAAGTGCTTAACGTGGAGATAATTGATAAAAATGAATGTTAATTTATTGTGCCAATTAATTTCGCGTTGATTTAAATAGACACAGCCGTATAGTCGCCGCTTATAAATAGATATTGGAGAATTGATCGTTTGCATGTCCCCAATGAGTACAGTTAATGATTAAAGTCAAATTTCGGAATTAAATACTTTGAACTAATACAATTGAGTAAGTGTGTGATAATCTCAGTGTTGCCTTTCACAATCACGTCGCACACATCAGGCACAAAATTGTTCTATTTAGCGGCAGTTGCATTTATTAATGGCCAGCTTCGAGAGAACGAGAATAATAGAATAATACTTAAAATAACCAGTAGCAGATTGGCTTTGTCGTCTGAGGCTCTTGTGGTGAACTATGAGCGTCTATAACGCTTATCATCAGACAGAACATTCACTAACCTGCTTGCTCTAGCAATGAAAGATAATTTATAAAGCTGAAATTGGCGTAAAATTTAATAGTAAGCGCGACAGTAATTTTATTTGTAAATATTTTTTAATGCGACCTTGTACTTTGTTGCAGTTCTATTTTTTAAAACTACGAATAGGACCATATACATATCGACGCTTGAAAGGCAAACATGACTAAGTGACAATAACTGCTTTGTACATAAATGATAGACAATAACCATATTCGATGCGCAAAAAAAATATATTTCTAGGTCTATTAAAATCATTTCAATCCTACAGCTACTAGCTAGATTCTACTACAGCTAGATTCGTTAAAATAAATTTTGTTTTCAGGTATTTCAACTTTAAATTAGTCTACTGTAAACTTCACGCATTGTCGCTTAGTCACGTTTGCCTTTCAAGCGTCGATATATTTGTGATATTATAGGAGTAAATATCTTATTCGAGCCTACAATTAAGTAATTACCAAGTGGCTACAAACAAAGGTTGTAGCGCATTCACGTTGTAGAAGGTGGTGGCGCATCACCGCATCAAGGTGGGTGGCGCATTTACGTTGTAGATGTCTATGGGCTCCAGTAACCACTTAACATCAGGTGGGCTGTGAGCTCGTCCATCCATCTAAGCAATAAAAAATAAAAACCGTAGAAAATGTCAACAATCAGAAATTTTACTTATGAAAGTGGCGAACTAGTTAAAATTTTTACGCTTCTTCAAATAAACAAAACCAGCTTTCAGTGTCACTCGGAAGGGAAATTTTCGAAAATTCCTAATGTAATGTCTAAGCAAAGTAAGTTGGCTTTACCTGTTAACAAGTCTTTTGAATTCAATGAACAAAAGAGGAAATCGCCTGCAACATGTGTTTGCGACAGTTCTCCGTTTACACAGAATAGTTTCAGCCAAAGAAAAATAATTCTTACCGGTGAATAATTAAATACCATTTTTGTACAACCAAAACACATTGTTGTTTATAGGTACCTAAGTTTTCTTGCATAATTAATCTACTCTAGATCAGTTCAGTGATTAAGCTGTCCATTGCAAATTTATGGTCTGTCTTTTAAATGTTTATTTCTGTTGTTGTCTACTATATGATATATTTAATAAAATATAATTGAACACTCAATTTTGATTGACTCAAATTCAAAGATCATTATAGTGATTGTGGCAACAAAGACTCTACCTAATAATATAACAGAAATAAAAGTATTCTTAAAAGAAGCAAGACCCCGAGGATTTAGGAGATTAGAATTTGTATTATGTTTGCGTTAAAATAGTGGCGTAAATGTAAACAATTTATTATCTATATATTAATACGTGAAGCCAAAACTTTGTATCCCTTTTTACGAAAATTGCGCGGACGAAGGAGTATGAAACTTTCCACACTTATAGATAATATAGAGAAGAAGTGCACAAAGCTAATATTTTTTTTAAACAATGCATGAAAGATACATTAAAGAAAACATTACACACACTCCATACCATGTATTTGACGCACACACGCATGCATACTATTTATTGTCAAACTTTTGTTCTTGACGTCTGTGGTCAAATTGAAAATAGATTAAAATATATTGTTTGTCTTTATTAATATTTTTTATAGAGTAGCCTTGGCGACATTTGTGATTATAGAAGTATAAAATACAATCATAATAGTGTACAAACATACAATTCCAATTAATTATAGTCGAATTTCGACTAGTGCGGGACCTCTAGTTTTTTAAAATTCTCATTTAATTAATCTATATTATCCAAAATAGGAGGACGCCTTTGGATGTTGCTTTTACATTTCTTTTTATTTTTGCCTATCTATTCAAATAGAACACAACAGGGAAAAATATAACACTCGACAAATTAGGTTACTGTGTAGTCACCCTCTAAGTAGTTTACGATTTCTTAGAATTTGTCGTTTGAAGTCGTCGTGGCCTAAAGGATAAGACGTGCTGTGCATTCGTATCTAGCGATGAAACTGTGTTCGAATCCCGCAAGCAGGTAACAATTTTTCTAATGAAATACGTACTTATCAAAATGTTCACGATGGACTTCCACGGTGAAAGAATAACATCGTGTAATAAAAATCAAACCCGCAAAATTATAATTTGTATAATTACTGGTGGTACGACCTCTTGTGAGTCCGCACGGGTAGGTACCCACCCCCCGCCTATTTCTAGCGTGAAGCAGTAATGCGTTTCGGTTTGAAGGGTGGGGCAGCTGCTGTAACTATACTGAGACTTTAGAACTAATATGTCAATGTGGGTGACGCATTTACGTTGTAGATGTCTATGGGCTCCAGTAACCACTTAACACCAGGTGGGCTGTGAACTCTTCCACCCATCTAAGCAATAAAAAAAAATCTCAATCAATCTATAATTTTAAACTTATTTGTTGAGATTATAATACTGCTATCAAGATATTCAATAACTATTATTGAATACGGAACGAAAAAAGCAAAATAAATCGCACATCAAACATCATAAGCATTTAGAATATTGATTTCGTTTATAAATAAATTCCAATACTTACTTAATGCTTACAATAAAAATAAATGATATCTAATAAGTTTCTACAGGAATTAAAACTACTTTTGGCGGCATAACCGAACATACTTAACTTCCAATTTTCAATTTTCGACCTTTTGAATATTTTATAGTTTTCATGGTCATAATGACGCGAATTCTAAGATAAAATTAAACTGTTTCACTATTTTTTGCGTCTCGGGTTTTGACCTTCGTTAGAAAATACTTAGGAAATAGAAATATAAAAAAAAACACAGAAAATGCTCAATTTTAGATAACAAATATTAATTGAAGGTAGCAACGTATTTCAAAGGTTACATTTCCATTGCGTTCTTCATTCGTCATAACTTAATAAGCAAGTAAATTGTTGAATATAACTGGTGCATGACTAGTGCTGATAATTAGATAAGCAATACCTAGAAATCGTTAAATTTTTCATGTGAATTTTCACATTTTCCATATAATAGCAGTTTTTTTTAAACTATAGACGAATTAGACCATACCCTATATTCTTACTGGTGGTAGGACCTCTTGTGAGTCCGCGCGGGTGGGTACCACCGCCCTGCCTATTTCTGCCGTGAAGCAGTAATGCGTTTCGGTTTGAAGGGTGGGGCAGCCGTTGTAACTATACTCAGATCTTAGAACTTATATCTCAAGGTTGGTGGCGCATTTACGTTGTAGATGTCCATGGGTTCCAGTAACCACTTAATACCAGGTGGGCTGTGAGCTCGTCCACCCGTCTAAGCAATAAATAAAATAAAAACTGTATGCAACCACCGTACTTGAAACTTGAGGTCGACTTCTCAAAGGAATTTTACAATAGACATACTTTAAGATTGTTTATTTTCGACAGTGGATTGATTTAAATTCGCTTTTCAAGTGTGCAGCGGAGGTTAAAGGCAATACAACATGAAGGTCGTCACGCAGAGAAGCGGCAATGGTATCAAAACAAAACATGTCTTACATTCCACACCGGTACGGATGGTTACTTCAGATAAAATAGAAAGACTGATGGTATTCTTATAAGTACTTAGGCTTTTATCACACACTGTCACTAAAAATGTATTTAATACTTTGATAATTATGCCCTTTCATTTTGAATACAATATAAATTTTATTTCGATTGTCTCTAGGCTATTGCTGATATGTTAGGGGTCCGTACAAGCAAGCCGTGATCACATTACCTCTATATACAGCTATAAGCAAACCAGTTTTTTTTTTCTTCCAAATAATAATAAAAAACAGTGCAAACAGGATAAACATAGCAGCACTATTGAGGAAAAATTAAGACAGAAATGAAATATGAAGACAGTTCAAATTTAATCACAAGTTTTTAAAAGTAATACGATTCGGATCGGTTTCTGTAATTGAACCAATTTATTTAACAATTCGGAGAGTTTTTGTTGGTACTAAGAGATGTTTAGTCTTAGTACCATCGCTATACGACACGCGAGCGGCATCAAAAATGCGTATATCTCTCGATAGTCACTTGCGGACCATGGCCGAAATTCGCCTGTCACACGTCAAAGGTCTAACATACATAATATTTGCAACTTGGTCTATTAAATACGGCAAGACTAGGCACAGAATCAAACTGCAGACCAATCCTTTACCGCCAACATTAACGACTATTGCGATATTAAGTACGGTACGGTAATTACTGCTATTTAACTCGCCTCAAAATGTCAGATTCTCAGCCAATTATAATTAAAGGTCCGCATGCTTGTGCGTAATCTGATAGCACGTTTTTTTTTATAACATTTGATGATGCGAATTCCATCATCTACGTTGAGAAATAAATTATAATAATCGTTACATGAATAGGCAAGTAAAAATAGTTAAGTACTCATTTTCTAAAAGGAACATTACTTAGATCGTTTAAAATTGGATATTTGCAATTGCTTCAAGAAAATATTAAGTCAATTACAAAAGAAATTAGAATTATAGTGGTGCGGGGCATATTGTAAACCCATAACCCATAAACCCATAAAACTGCTGGAACGCATTCTGGCAGCCCGCATCATCCAGCATCTGATCGGGGTGGGACCCGATCTGTCGGCGGAGCAGTATGGCTTCCGAGAGGGCCGCTCAACGGTGGACGCGAACCTTCGCGTGCGGGCCCTCTCGGAGGAGGCCGTCTGTGGGGGTGGGGTGGCCTTGGCGGTGTCGCTCGACATCGCCAATGCGTTTAACACCCTGCCCTGGTCCGTGATAGGGGGGGCGCTGGAAAGACACGGAGTGCCCCTCTACCTTCGCCGGCTGGTCGGCTCCTACTTGGAGGACAGATCGGTCACGTGTACCGGACACGGTGGGGTCGTACATCGGTTCCCGGTCGTGCGCGGTGTTCCACAGGGGTCGGTACTCGGCCCTCTTTTGTGGAATATCGGGTATGACTGGGTGCTGAGGGGTGCCCTCCTCCCGGGCCTAAGCGTAATATGTTACGCAGACGACACGCTGGTCGTGGCCCGGGGAGGGAACTTTGCTGAGTCTGCTCGTCTTGCCACCGCTGGGGTAGCGCATGTCGTCGGCAAAATCAAGAGATTGGGCCTCGACGTGGCGCTCAGTAAATCCGAGGCCATGTGGTTCCACAGGCCCCGGAGAGTGCCACCTGTCGATGCCCATATCGTGGTTGGAGGCGTCCGGATCGGGGTCGGGGTGCAGTTAAAGTACCTCGGCCTCATTCTGGACAGTCGTTGGACCTTCCGTGCTCACTTTCAGCACCTGGTCCCTCGTTTGTTGGGGGTGGCCGGCGCGTTAAGCCGGCTTCTGCCCAACGTCGGGGGGCCTGACCAGGTGACGCGCCGTCTCTATACGGGGGTGGTGCGATCAATGGCCCTATACGGGGCACCCGTGTGGGGCCAGTCCCTGGCCGTGGGGGTAGCGAAGTTGCTGCAACGGCCGCAACGCACCATCGCGGTCAGGGTCATCCGTGGTTATCGCACCATCTCTTTTGAGGCGGCGTGTGTACTGGCTGGGACGCCGCCTTGGGTCCTGGAGGCGGAGGCGCTCGCCGCTGACTATCAGTGGCGAGCTAACCTTCGTGCCCGGGGCGTGGCGCGTCCCAGCCCCAGTGTGGTCAGAGCGCGGAGGGCCCAATCTCGGCGGTCCGTGCTGGAGGCATGGTCCAGGCGGCTGGCCGATCCTTCGGCTGGTCGTAGGACCGTCGAGGCGATTCGCCCGATTCTTGTGGATTGGGTGAATCGTGACAGAGGACGCCTCACTTTCCGGCTCACGCAGGTGCTCACTGGGCATGGTTGCTTCGGTGAGTTCCTGCACCGGATCGGAGCCGAGCCGACGGCAGAGTGTTACCATTGTGGTTGCGACTTGGACACGGCGGAGCACACGCTCGTTGCCTGCCCCGCATGGGAGGGGTGGCGCCGTGTCCTCGTCGCAAAAATAGGAAACGACTTGTCGTTGCCGAGTGTTGTGGCATCGATGCTCGGCAGCGACGAGTCGTGGAAGGCGATGCTCGACTTCTGCGAGTGCACCATCTCGCAGAAGGAGGCGGCGGGGCGCGTGAGAGACGCACAAGCCCGCCGCCGTCGAGCGGGGGCCAGGGAGGCGGATGTCGCCCTAGCTCTGGCCCTCTAAGTGTTTCGGGTCCCCCTCATATGTCGGTCTGGGGCCCGGCGAATGGGGGCCTAAGAAGACGACGTGCAAGCTGCTCTGCACGCGTTTTACGCAAGAGCATCCGGGTGATGGAAGGCCGGCTATCCTCGACCCACGCTGGTTCTGACCCAGCGGGGTATTTCGTAGGATAACCAATTCAAACCGGCGCCATCTAGGCGGGCTTCGGACAGCCTGCCGACCGAGAGGGCTGGTGGTCGTGGCGCCGACGATCGCTGGCCCGGCGTCCCGAGGGGGAGGGTGATGGGAGAGATGTGCTCCGCACTAAACGCTTCACTCTCCTCCCCTTGCGTTTTCGTGAGTTCTGTCTCATGCGAGGGTTGGACGTTGGTTGTTGAGCGACAGGAGGTTTTAGTCGGTTCGACTCCGACATGCCCCACCCTCCATCCCCAGTGGAGGGCGGGAGACCGGCGATTTCCTCCTGACAAAAAAAAAAAAAAAAAAAAAAAAAAAAAAAAAAAAAAAAAAAAAAAAAAAAAAAAAAAAAAAAAAAAAAAAAAAAAAAAAAAAAAAAAAAAAAAAAAACAAAAAAAAAAAAAAAATGGCTGCTTAAATTTTATATTTCCTGTTTATATTTCCAATGATAATGATAACAAAAATCCAGTTGGAAATAGATGGATATCTCCAAGATCTTATGCAACACAAAAAGAAACTAACATAGATTTTATTAACTTAATACCTAGTTATACATTTCTCGTACAATGTAGATATATTTTTTTGTAAATAATTAAACCTAAGACCTGGATCGCTGACGTTTGAGACTCAAGTTATTTGGATAGTTTGGATACAGATGTTTTTTTTTTAATTGGGGTTTAGTAAACAAAAAGACCTATAATTAAATAGTTAATGATAGCAGTTTTGTTCCTTAAAGTATTTGATTACGACTATAGAGGTTGAAGGGATTGTTGAGTTTTAAAATTGATCAAGGAAGCCTATGCTTTATCTCAATTAATATGATAATTTTATTTTAGCATAAGCGTCACTATAGGGTGAACTTATTGCAAATAATTGTATTGAGTTTTAGTTTAACCGCATTTCCCTCTCGAGTAGTAAAAGAGATTAATTACTATACTCACTACAGTTTAGAATTGGGAGGACTGCAAGTGTACTGCCATCCTGCTTACTTCTACAACGAAACGGTCTGGCGCTCCGGTTAGAAATGTATGGAGGATTCAATACGCCATTTTTTCTTTCGCTACTAAATCTACTTTTTTATATCACAGTCAACAAAATCATGATATTAAAGATTTCTCTTAAAACTAGACCATACCTTAATTTTCAGGTGTGTATTAATATTGCTGTATAATCACTATGTTTAACTCCGTAGTTAGTATGAGCATGTAAAATTACACTACAGATTAGCGTATTAATGTAAATAAGAAATTCGTGGTCCTTATATCCGTGCCTTGTGTACACAAAAAATGTTTTTAAATAAAATGAAAAACATTTTAAGTGTTTAGACAACTCGATTACTCGTCGTTTAGTTGCTCAATTTTTAAGCTAATAATAGTAATGCTTTTATGTTTTATTTATCGCTTCGTGGTTGGATGAACTCACGGTCCATCTACGGTAAGTGGTTACTGGAGCCCATAGACATCTACAACGTAGATGCGCCACCCATCTTGAGATATTAAGCTCTAAGGTCTCAGTATAGTTACAACGGCTACCTCACCTTTCAAACCGAAACGCATTACTGCTTCACGGCATAAATAGACAAGACGGTGGTTCCTACCCGTGCGGACTCACAAAACGTCCTACCACCAGTAAACCACTACTAAAACTCGTTGAGGTTTGGAGACATGAGATCTAAGTCTCAATTGCATGGTATAATGACTACTCCAACCTTCAAACCAGAGTCCATATCTGCGTCGTGGCAGAAATGGGTACAGTGGTGGTATATACCCGAGCTCACTAGACATCCTACCACCAGGTATATTAATGCAATATTCTTTTCGTGAATTACACGATGTTCTTCCTTCTTTGCGTAAGTCCGTCGTGAACATATACTACGTACTCGATCAGAAAAATATTGTGCCTTTTGTTGCTACCTAATCGTCGCTAGCCTAAGTGGGTCTTCAGTTACGAGCAAACTGCTAGGTAACTTGATAGGCTCAATCTGAGAGAATTGCTAGCTAACACTAGCTCCAGCAAAAGCAGTGCCTCGCTGAGTCTTTACTGGTGGTAGGAACTCTTGTGAGTCCGCACGGGTAGGTACCACGATCCCGCCTATTTCTGCCGTGAAGTAGTAATGTGTTTCGGTTTGAAGGGTGGGGCAGTCGTTGTAACTGTACTGAGACCTTAGAACTTATATCTCAAGGTGGGTGGTGCATTTACATTGTAGATGTCTATGGGCTCCAGTAACCACTTAATACCAGGTGGGCTGTGAGCGCCTCCACCCATCTAAGCAAAAAAAAATCTACAACCGGTTCGGAATCGAGACCCACTGAGAAGGTCTGACGAGAAACTCAGTCAGTTCCTGCTTACGGCATTTGAACACTAGACTACTCACTTTCCTTGAGACAAGCACACTAGGTGTCTTTACCTTTAGGCCGGATGACTTCTTACTTGACGACTATCTTTGGCTTAATTAAATAGATTAAGATATTTCTGGGCTTTAAAATCTCATAGATGGTCGCTGAAAGATATTCTTGTTTAGTTTTTGTTGGTTAATTTGAATTTTGGTTTCGTTGTGTTAATCTTCAAGCAACGGACAACAACTATTTAAAGTTCAAAGCTAATTTCTATGCATGCTGAAGCCAGAGTGGTTTCTGTTTTTTAATGAAGCATACGATTGTTTAAAATGCGTTGCTAATTTACAATTAACATTTCTTTGTAAAGACATACCATATGTTATTATGCAGTTTGTCAAACACACACTTAACAAGCAGAGCGAGCTGTGAATTAATTTCATCTTTTTTATCATTTTGATACTACTAGAGGCCCCGCAGTAGTCGAAATTCGACTATAATAATTAATTGGAATTGTAAGTTTTTACACTATTATGATTGTATTTTATACTTCTATAATCACAAATTTCGCCAAGGCTACACTATAAAAAAATATTAAGAAAGACAAACAATATTTAATCTATTCTCAATTTGACCACAGACGTCAAGAACAAAAGTTGACAATAAATACCTAGTCAGGTCATAAGTATTGTCACACAGTAAAAACTTTTCTTTTAGAATGCTGGCCATAAAAATGTTTATTGAATTCGAATTTCGAATTGTTCATGAAAATAAAAATGTATACTTTTAGAATTTTTAATAATTTTTAAATATGGAGTGGATGCTGAAAGAAGACCGTGTTGCAGTTATTGCGTTGCATCGTTGCGGTTACGCGCCAATTCAAATTTTTAACATACTGAAAAATTTGAATATAACCAAAAGATTCGTTTATCGTACCATCAAACGATACAATGAAGACTCTAGTGTAGATGACAGGTCAAGAAGTGGTCGCCCTCGATCTGTTAGGACTCCAGCAGTGATAAAAGCTGTGAAGGCGCGAATTCAAAGAAATCCCAAACGTAAGCAGAAACTGTTGGCCCTTCAGAAGGGGTTAAGCAGAACCACGGTGAAAAGGGTGTTAAATGAAGACTTAGGGCTTCGGGCATATCGAAGAAAAACAAGACATCGTTTGAATGCTCGTCTAATGGACCTGAGACTGAAGAGATGCCGCGCTTTGTTGAAGCGGTACGCGGGAAAAAAATATCGGGAAATTCTTTTTTCGGATGAAAAAAATTTTACCGTAGAAGAGAGCTACAACAAACAAAATGATAAGGTGTACGCACACAGTAGTGAAGAAGCGAGCAACCGTATTCCGCGTGTCCAACGAGGTCATTTTGCATCCTCGCTCATGGTATGGTTGGGAGTTTCTTATTGGGGCTTAACAGAGGTACATTTTTGTGAGAAAGGTGTAAAAACGAATGCAGTTGTGTATCAAAATACAGTCCTGACGAACCTTGTGGAACCTGTTTCTCATACCATGTTCAATAACAGGCACTGGGTATTCCAATAAGATTCGGCGCCAGCTCATAGAGCGAAGAGCACATAAGACTGGCTGGCGGCGCGTGAAATCGACTTCATCCGGCACGAAGACTGGCCCTCCTCCAGTCCAGATTTGAATCCGTTAGATTACAAGATATGGCAACACTTGGAGGAAAAGGCGTGCTCAAAGCCTCATCCCAATTTGGAGTCACTCAAGACATCCTTGATTAAAGCAGCCGCCGATATTGACATGGACCTCGTTCGTGCTGCGATAGACGACTGGCCGCGCAGATTGAAGGCCTGTATTCAAAATCACGGAGGTCATTTTGAATAAACTTTAGTGTCATAAGAATCTATGTTTTGTTAAGTTCATTTTGGTATATGAATGGTTACATAATGAATAAACTTGTTTCAATTATTTTACATTAAACATGTGACAGAATTTATGACCTGACTAGGTAGTATGCATGCGTGTGTGCGTCAAATACACGGTATGTAGTGTGTGTAATGTTTTCTTTATTGATTTAATGTATCTTTTATGCATTATTTTAAAAAAATATTTGCATTGTGCACTTCTTCTCTATATTCTGTATAAATGTGGAAAATTTCATACTCCTCCGTCCACGCAACTTTCGTAAAAAGGGATACAAAGTTTTAGCTTCACGTATTAATGCATAGATACAGGATATTAGAGTTAAGTAAAGTATAATCATTTTATTGTCATCGGATGATGTTATCAACGATGATGTGTGTACAAGGTTTCATTTTAATCGGAGTACTTGAAGTCGGAGAAAGTGACGTTCAAATATTCGTGCATCTGTAATTAAGGTGACATTTAACATTCGAATGTGTTGCTACAACTCATGAAACAAGTAAATAATGTGTAAATAATAGTGCACTATGCATTTAAGTTATTTTTATTATTATAATTTTCTTTTCCTTACCTTTCGCTGGAATAGCCTAAGAAGCTATAGTCTAAGAGGCTATTCCAGCTGCGTCTGGGTAGGAAGGTAAGGTCACGGGCTCAACCTAAGAGAATTTGCTAACACTAGCCTTAATAAGAGCAGTCCCTCGCAGAATCTACCACGGATTGGAATCGAGACCCACTGTGAAAATCCGACGACAAACTCAGTGGGGTTATTGAATTAACAAATAGCTAAATAACGATCAAATTTTATTCACAGATGAAATTTTAATATAAAATAAAATTAAGTCTACATATATTTAACAGAATAGCAAAGGATTACAATTTAAGGACACAGTCAAGCCACATTCATTTCCATTGTACCACCTGTCTTTGACTGTAATTCATTGTACTAACTATACAGTTCAAAGAACTTATTATATTCGTACAAAAAGTTCGCTTCGCTTTAAAAAGTTCGCTCCAAAAAGCTCAACATTATTAATGAGTTGTCATTTATTGAGATTATTGTATGTTTTATTTTCAAGCATACTAATACTTATAAGAATATACACAAGTAAATTTTATAGAGTTGAGTAATAAAAATACCAGTGATTCGTAATTGCCACATTGTTTAAGATGAAAATACACGTGTTACTAGTATATTATTAATATGTCCATATTTTATACACTAATGTAACATTTCTTGCTTGGAGGGATGCATTAAGAAGAGATCTTGCAAAGTCAATCGATAACGAGGAAATAGGAGCTATATGAAGAACTGTTTAACGCAATTTTAGTGTTACTTTAATCTGACTTTATCAATAACAAGCGACCCGCCCTCGCTTCGCTTCGGAAACATTAAAACACACATGAAACAAAAAAATAAAAAATAAAAAATAAAATAAAAAAAAGTAGCCTATGTTCATCAGGGACAATGTCGGCTTCTAATGGAAAAATAATTTTTCAAATCGGTCCAGTAGTTTCGGAGCCTATTCGAAACAAACAAACAAACAAATCTTTCCTCTTTATAATATTAGTATAGATATCCAGATAAATAATAAATTAAAACGTACCTAATATTTGTATTTTGTTTTTCTATTTCGGGCTATTTTGGTTTGGTTTAAAAGTTTGTTTAAAGTCAATTGGACTATTGAGAGACCTTGAGAATATCCTAGAATCTTAGAATTGTAACTATACCTGAGACCTTAGAACTTATGTCTCGAGGTGGGTGGCGCATTTACGTTGTAGATGTCTATCGGCTCCAGTAACCACTTAACTCCAGGTGGGCTGTGAGCTCGTCCACTCATCTAAGCAATAAAAAAAAAGAAACACAGTAAGAATACATAAACAACAACGATGAAAAAGAATAGAGTAGATTATACTACATTCTACATCAATATTATAATAGAATCAAATACAATAATCTCAAAAAGGGTAAAATAGGCAATCTCATCACTAAGAGCGATCTCTTCGAGAAAACCATGAGGCGGACAAGAATGCCTATTTCTGCCGTGAAGCAGTAATGCGTTTCGGTTTGAAGGGCAGGGTAGTCGTTGTAGCTATACTGAGACCTTAGAACTTATATCTCAAGGTGGGTGGCGCATTTACGTAGTAGATGTCTATTGGGGTCTAGTAACGGTTTAACACCAGATAGATAGGCTGTGAGCTCGTCCACCCATCTAAGCTATAAAAAAAAAGAATCATCTAAGGAAATAAATTAATCGAGATGTACTTACCGATCAAAAAATATTCAATATTAATATGATGATTTGAATGTAGTATTAGTATTACATAAAACATAACTAAATCAACTTATAGACGCGATTAGTTTCTTACACTTGCTTTGCATAACGCTTTGGATACGGCCGCCTTGTTTATTGATACCTAATCGTTTCGTACATGATTCAATTTCTTCGTGTTTCGCGTTGAAACATACTGTCGATAGCCACGTGTGAGCTACATTATCTAAGTTCACGGTGAGAACAGCTGGCGTCGTTCTTTGTTTGATGTTTTGAATAGGTCCGTGTTTTCTCGAGAGCATGCGTGCATGAATTCGTGTGGTCGTAACAATGAAAATTTGAAGTAGGAAGTTTCGAATTAATTTTTCTTCTTTGAGTAGCTGGAATAGCTCGGATTTTCTGACAAATATCTATACTAATATTATAAAGAGGAAAGATTGGTTTGTTTGTTTGTTTGTATTGAATAGGCTCCGAAACTACTGAACCGATTTGAAAAATTCTTTCACTGTTTGGAAGCTACACTATTCCCAAATGACATAGGCTATAATGTTTTTTGGAAAAAAATAGGTATCCTTACTAAAACTCCAATAATGTAACCCAAGGTGTAAAAAAATTACCTAAAATATTCTTTACATCGCGTGCCCTGCGAAAACAATTGATGATAGAATAAAATAATATACTACGACTTTGTAGAACACATTATTATTTACAAAAAGTATCGGGATAGCATATGTCTAACTATTATAGTTATGCCGTAATAAGTGTTATTTTATTTTTTTAAATAAAACAACTTCAAATATCCTTCGATCAAGAATACTATTATTGATCGAAGCAAATATCGTTGAAATTTTTGTTAAAGACCCGAGCGGAGCCGGAGCGGGCCGCTTGTTTAGAAATAAAGTGGAACAATTCTCCACGATATCAGAATACTGATATAATATTGCAAGCCGGCACGTGTATGTGCCATCATCCTTCATGCTTCTACTGCGAAACAGTCATAAGTTTCGGCTTAAAGCGTCAGTCAGCCATTTTACAATGCAATTAATATTTCGTCCTCATGGTCCAAGGCAGTCTCTCTTAACACCGGATGGATCGTGAGCTCGTCTATATTCTAAGTGCGAAAAAAAAATGTCGCAATCTCTGGCCAATTATAGTGAACGTATTTTCTATGCGTGATAAAATCTGTCGAATTAGTTCTTATACATATTATTTAAATAATACAATATTTAAAGTGACATTTAATAAACTCGTAATATTATTGGGTAGGTCTTTAATACAACATTAGTAAATAAATAAGTCTCCTGTTGTAAAAAACGATAACTTTAAACGTCAGTACTTAATATCATTCTTCGTTTCTTATAAGGAAAAATCTTGGTATTCCCCTTTTGAAAATAAGCAAGCAGATGTTATTACCTTGTATGTTTGGTACAATGGTAGAGACACTCATGGCCCAATAGGTAGATTTTGGATGCTATTACTGAATTTAAGGAGCCTTAACCGAAGACCATGTTATTAATCACACAAATACGTACCGCCACTCTGCCTATTTCTACTGAGTAGCAATTAGGTATATCATATTTGAAGCAGGAGAAATCCTTTCTACTAGATATAGATCTCACGTTGATGCGTGGTGGTATTTACTTGTAATTTCTATTGGCTCCAGGAACAATTTAAAATTAGATGGGCAGTGATTTCGTTCACCCATATTTGAAAAAAGTGCCTTGAGGCTTAAATCGTACGTCTATGAAAATTTCCAACTGCTTTTACTAAAATAATAATTCTACATCTGGGTATTCCATATCTAATATATTATATTGAGTCGTATAACAACTTCTTTGGTTTTAATTATATATTTTGCAAGGAATCTAAGTTTGGCGACGGTGCGTGATTTTTTCTATATTATTTTATTTTTAAATTCAAATTAAAACTTGCAACATTTGATAATATCGTCGGTAGTGAAAGTAATTATTTCATTTTTAGGTATATTTTTAGAATGAATACGAAATGCGTGTAATTATTTAAATTCAATATTATTTTTTCTTTAAATTTCGCTACATCAAAATTCGCTTACCGCTCACTATATAGTTCCGTTAATTTCTGTACGTATTTTTTGTTGTTGTAATAATGTGTTAATTTTCTAAATATATAATTCATAAAGATTAAAGAGCGCAAATATTTTATAGCGCATTTATTTAGGAGCATCATTATCTAAGCAAACTGGTTCTATGACGTAAGAAATCTGAGACCGTTTCTTAGTTCAAAAATCATTGAAGTAGCATCTTAGTTTTGCGACTATTCTTAAAGCCAGGTGCTAATAATATTGTTAATTAAGGTATATTATGAATCGATCGGAAGGTTTTATTTATTTATTGCATAGATGGGTAGACGAGCTCACAGCCCACCTGGGGCTAAGTGGTTACTGGAGCCCATAGACATTTACAACGTAAATGCGCCACCCACCTTGATATAAGTTCTAAGGTCTCAGTATAGTTACAATGGCTACCCAACCTTTCAAACCGAAACGCATTACTGCTTTACGGCGGAAATAGGCTGGGTGGTGGTACCTACCCGTGCGGACTCGCAAGAGGTTCTACTACCAGTAATTACGCAAATTATAATTTTGCCGGTTTGATTTTTATTACACGATGTTATTCTTTCACCGTGGAGGTCAATCGTGAACATTTGTTAAGTACGTATTTCATTAGAAAAATTGGTACCCGCCTGCGGGATTCGAACACCATTGCATCGCTAGATACAAATGCACCGGGCGTTTTATCCTTTAGGCCACGATGACTTCAAGCCTTTTTTGGATTTGCCTTTTTTGGCCAAGTCTTGGATCAGACATAAAGTGCTGTTTTGCCCTCTTAGGTACAGCAAATTTTTTTTAAGCTAATTTGGCTTTACCATCCTAATAATTTCGATAATAAGGCCTCAAATATCCCAATACTCTCGAAAGGCTGCAGGGAAAATCTTTGGACTTATTGTGTCATTACAAACGGATCCTTTTTCGCAGTGAATACGAAAAGCTTTACAATGAATTGTAACATCATCAATTAAGCTATGGCGGCACCTTTTTAACTCTATTAGACAGTAACAGCCTACTGTATGATTTTGCCAAGATTTTGTTTACTTTACCCAGGCTCATTGTACATATTTTTTTAATTGATTATAAAATCCAAAATAATTACGTAGTGCGTACGTGTTTAATCTACGGAATGGTCGAAAATAATGAGTAGCTCTACAATTTGTAAGGCTCGTGTTTGCAATTAATTTTCGTAAGCCGTTGTCGGGTCGTATTAAATTTGAGTCATGCTAATGACCTCATATTGTGTGAGTTAGATTGCTTTGTTCCCGGCTGTTGTAGAGCGTACAAGGGACCGTTTCCGACGCCAATACGGCAATAACGTAATGCCATACGTAAATGGAACATAATACATATTATTATTTGCTAAGCAACTTGTCACTTAAGTAGCTTTTTCTATTTTATGGACCAACAATGTGAAACTAAGGCGTCTTGTACATTAGATTTAAATTATGTAACATTGCATACAATGTTACTTAGTGCGAACAACATTACTGAACATATTTCAAGGTACTAATCTTCACATTTTTTTCCGTGATCATTTTATACTTCGTATAAGCTAAACGCTATGGGTAAAACAGTAAGAGTAGCTATCTACTTTTAGATTCTACTATTGTAAACACAAATAGATAACTCTAACGTGATCTATAAATGAGAGATAGAAATTATGATTGTTGCACATTATTTGAAATAAGTGCATATAGTGGACCCATATACGTGTTGAGTTTGTATATACATAGTTTATATTGTAATAAAAACTGTTGTAAAGTAATTTTATCTTAATTACTTTGGATCACAGACTTATTGAAGTTATAGAAGGCGATATATATCGCTTGCGACGAAGGGTTCGGTTAGTAAACTAACCCGGCCCACTGACACAGGCCACTGAGTTTCTAGACGGATCTTCTCAGTGGGTCGCGTTTCCGATCCGCGTGGTAGATTCTGCGAAGCACTGCTCTTGCTAGGGCTAGTGTTAGCCTCACCTCCTAGTTTGAGCCCCGAGAGCTCACCGACATCAAAAACATCAGCATTTAGTAACTATGTTTAAAAAAATCTACGTTCAATTCGCAAAGTTTTTCAATTATGAACACATTTTCAAAATTATTTCTTTTAAAACAAAGCTAAACTAAATACAAAGTAATTAATTATTTTCGCTCAAAATGTGTTATGCCTGACGCATAGTCATGTTGCGAAATCTACAAAATTCTGACTGTCTTTCTTACGTAAATGGTTTTAAAAAAATGTAAATTAGTTATCTATGAATAGTATATAGGTAGTCATAATGACATAGATTAAATGAGATTTCCGAAGCTTGAATTAATAAAATATATATTATAAAAAATACAATTTTAATTGCAGTAGCTTCCATAATTCAATGCTGTAGATGGACAACTATTTACACCTCAATATTAACGTTGCCACTTTCTTTAAAACACGAAGTCTATGGGTCAGTTAAATTGTCATAACAACTTTCCTACTCTTCAAACGATCAAAATGGGGCTTAAAATAACTATTAGCAACTATACCCGCAGTCAAAGATGCCTGAAGGTTCTGCGTAACGTGCCGACTAACTTTCAAAGCTAGCTATTATACACGCATTATAACTGCCGTTTTTGAAGTCTTACACAACAAGGGAACCGAATGCTTAGATGGTAAATTGATGGGGTTGTATATTGGGTTCGACTATCATATACATTCCAATGCGCGTGGGGTAATGATTTGGCAATTGAAACCCCAACCCAAAAAAAGGTAAAGGGGTTAATCCCATCACGTAGCTCTCGCTTAAAACTTCCTCTCTGCTTACAATAAAATCACATAAAACTTTCAATGAGGAATCATTATTAACGGCCGTCTGGTGTAGTGGTAAGTGACATGGTCACTACACACTGGTCGCGGTATCGAAACCCGCCAAGGGAAGATATTTGTATGATAAATATAAATGTCTTTTCCAGGGTTATGGATGTCTATTAAATATATGTATGTGTTTAATAAAAATCTTGCATTTATATCCGTTATCTGGTACCTGTAACACAAGTTCTTTACGAACTTATCACGGGACCAGTTAACGTGGCGTGATTGTTAGTAAATATTTATTTATTTTATTTATTTATTGTTTGCCATAGATTACAATTGGATATTCTTTAACAATGCACTATTATTTTCATTTCAATTTAACTACTTTGCGGCTTTCAGATAACTGGGAATTTTAATTAAAATTCCAATGTTGGTGTTCTTATTGTGCGTAAAACCCTTTGTTGCTTTATATGAATAGAAGTCACAATTTATCATATACATTTTTCATAGAACTTGATTCATAGGATATGAAGTTAGAAATAATTCTAGAATTAATAATTTCAACTGAATTTTGTGGATTTGTTTTGAGCTCTAATCTAAGCTAGACGCTGAGACGAACTCTTAAAACTCTGACCATGACCAGTTAGATACATTTGGCTTCCTAGCGGACACGTACATATGTACATCATGCATTGTATGGACGTTCGAATACGTAGTGAGATAAAGCGAATTGTGATAACAAAAGCGCTATACCGCATCGAATTGTGCAAATCATTCTCACATATTTCTTCGGAATTTTACCAAGAAAAAATACCAGCTATTTAATACCGAGCTCATTAGATTGAACGATAAACTAACGTGCTCATAAACTCATGACCGATCTGGTGGTAAATAATTACCAAGGCTCATGGACATCAAATATCGAAGACCTTGAGACCTGAGCCTTAAGTTTCAATTGTATTACGGCTATCCCGAGCTCCAAACTCGAACGGTGGCCCGTAGGCCCTTTCAGTTTCATCAGGACAGGTGGGCGAAAGGCTCAGCCAGAAAGAACGAGATTAGCTAACAGCTAGCCGAGCGCCTCCAAAGGACTACCTTACAACTCAAGAGCAGCTGCTTTGCGAATGAATCTACTAACGGATCGGAATCGCGGCTCGCTGAGATGATCCGGCGGAAAAATCAGCAGGCTGACGCATGGGTTAGGTTGCACGTCGGATTCTTTGCCGAGTTCAACGAGCACGGCTACAGGGGTCCCTAAGCCTTTTCCTGATGTTAGACCTGAAGGCTTCGAATACCAGATTTATTGGGTCTGATGGACGCATTACTATTGTGTGGCAGAGCAACTGGTGTAATGGTATCTACCTGTGCGAGCTCACAGGACACTATATAGGCCACCACCTAATATTGTAATTTTTTTTTTTGCCGAGCTTACGATGGAGGATTATCATGTAATAATATGACTTCCGAATCATACGTCATATATGTGTTAAATACGTATTGTATCGAAGAAATATTAATATATAATATCGGGAAATATCGAGAAATATCGATATGGACCTACGGGATTTGCGTTAACAATGATTTGTACCGGCATACTAGCATCGCTCAATTGCAGTACACCAGGCTTTTAAGCAACAGGATTATATACAGTTTTAGGTATCCTGAAAGTGTTTTAATAAATCTATAATATATATAATAAAATAAATAGAAAAACAGTTTAAAATCACCACTAAATGAGATAGAGCTTTCGGATATTTCTAAATTTATAAAATAAATAAAACATATATGTATACAATACTACCAATTAGTATTTGCCGTAAATTTATGCTGATTTAAAACAATAAAGTTTATATAAGCCTAAAACTCTTTCAATAAAATACAATAGACATCATTTAAAAAAAACATTTTACACCTATCATGCTCACGTTTAGTGATTACCAAAACTCGGAGACAATAAATCTGCAAGTCAGTCTTCTTGAAACATATCGAAGTTTTGGTTGTAGTCTATTATTTTCAAACGATAAGGTAATAATAATGCAACGCTAAGTTATGCTTGATGGACGAAGTCTTTTCTCAGCCATTATTTTTAGTGTACCGTAGGGGCTCAAAATTATTCCCAGCTGGAGTTAGCATCTTAGCTAAATGTATTTGGCATGTGTAGTTTAGATATTATCTTCTAGTCCCTCAAGAAAAAAAAAAATACATTTAGGAAATAGCGTAAAATTTCTTAATAAATAACATAAGATACTCTGAAACTGTTACATTTGTTTGTATTATGAAGAAACTAATCTCAAGACTCAAAGTCCTAGTTACAACGCTTATCTTTAGTACATCATCATTTTATCTGTGATTGTATTTGCTTAACTCTCAACAAGATATAGCAATAATATGACCTATGTGAATTCCCTTCTTTAATTTCCAGGTAATAAAGTAATACGCCAGTGTTACCAGAGCGCTGAAATGATACCACGATGGAGGAAAACTGTATCGAGATGTAAGTATTTATTAATAAAATATTTTTTTTGTTACTCACTCGATTGACATTGATGTGATACGGTGCATATTATTGTTGGCAATCGGTTATTAACTTATTTATTGCATAGATCATCAATGGCTTGGATTTTAAAAAAAAGCATTGTGTAGGGAAAAAGTAAACGCCATTTTTTTATTGTCATAATTACTGTTGGTGAGTTGAACTGTGTGCTCACATACCGTTACCACTTTTGTATAATTCTGCAGTCACGCTAGCTAGCTAACGTGTGGCGGTCTGAAAGGTAGGGCCCACAATTGGGACTCGACGTGATGGGAGCTTTGGACTACGATCTGATGTAGTAAGAAGAGAGAATACGTCATGTGGTTTAAGAACTATTAAACAATAACTCTTTCCCTTAAGCTATTAGACATTAAGAATGATCTTCATAGACGCCTTAAGACAAGATAGTTAAGGCGCCAGCTTAAATCGCGATAGAGTTACTCATTCGTGCGTCTTGACTAAGTCGTAAAATAAATTAGAAAAAAATAAAAACTATAGTTTTAATTACTTGTCAATGACAATCACGATACCGTAACAATAACTGAATATTAAACAAAGATGAATGTTTCTAGAAAACTCTATCATCAACATTCGTGTTTGATTGTACCGCAAGAGAAGGACAAAGTATGTTAATCGATGTTTTGATCAATCTGGGCCTACTGTTAATAAAACGAGTCTTAAGCATTTGAATATTAAAAATTTAGATATACATAAAAATCCGCGGCTTAGTTTTCTTGCTTATAATGTCTTCTCAATAGTATCTTATCGAGTACGGAGACTTAATCTTGATGATTTATCTCGATTTTCGTTTATCCAATGTCAATTTCAAATGATCCTTGATGTTGCTAAGGTGTCATTTATACTTTGATGTCATCGTTGCTTTCTTATTCTGAATTACATCACCCAAGAATCAAACCGCGATTGATGTGACTAATGTTTTTTGTAATGCATTCTCAAAAAAAAATTACCAATTTCTCACACTATACTCGTAGTCACAGCGGTTTTAACTAGTAATATATAAAAATAAATGTTGTTTAATATATCATGATATGATGATATCATGATGATGTTTTCTCGCATCATTTATCGGAAAGAGTTGAAACTGTTTTTGACGTTTGAAGGTTTCTAGTATAATACTATTAAGTAAACACAAATAGCATCAGATTAGTTCTGAGAAATGCGATTCTTTTGAATATTTTTGTTTATTGTAACGGTAATTAGTATTAGTAATAAAACATTCTTTTATTACTAATACTAATACATAACAATAAATTTTTATATGAGATTTTTATATTGGATATAAAATAAATCGGAGAATAAAAATGCATGAAATTTTACGGTTAGAATGTGAAAAACTATTTATGTGAAATTTTCATTGCTGAATTGATTCACCAAGAAATCAATGAAAACCATGCAACAATATTTGGTGTGAATAATTTAGAAAAGCATTAAACATTTCACACAAATATACATATTTATGTATTTCACAATATTGACTGAAAACAAATACTAAATCACTACATAAAAACATTTCCTCCAGTGTTCCTAATTCCCCAGCGGTATGTCTTGGGCATCATGGGCCTGTTGGCTGTGTGCAACGCGTACACCATGCGAGTTTGCCTCAACCTGGCCGTCACTCAAATGGTTAATACAACAAAGCACGAAGACGCGCATTTTGATCCTGACGCGTGTCCTGACGACAGCGAAATCCTGACCAACGGAACAGTTAGCTTGAAACCGGTAGGTTGAGATCAGTTGACTAGTGTTAAGGAGTATTGTAAGCCAGCGTGGGTAGAGAGCAAAAACGTGTCAATTTCTGACGCGAGGACTTTTTGGCGGGAACGCGATGAGTGAAGTTGTGTGATTTGTTTTATTTTGTCTATTTAGTGTTTCTTCAAGTTTAAATATGTAATAACGGTGGCTTATTGACTGTTTAATATCTGTGAAAGTGCACAAATGTGGGCAAATTAAGCAAAGCCGCTGGACGTAACTTCTCGGGGTCCTCCATAAAGTCCTATGAAACAAATCTCAGTAAATGACCACCATTTTATTGAGATTATATTTCATCCCATATAATCTCATCTCATTTCATTTTATTTCGGCCTAGCTGATTAATGTCTCAAATTAATTATCTTCATTTCGTTTCACTCCATTTTATGCTTTTTTCATAAAAATAAAAATATAAATTAAAATTAGACATGACCTAAAGGTCTTAGTAACCAGGTCATTAAATCCCATAAAAAAAAACTGACGTGAAATATGTTTTGGTTTGATGTGTGGAACAGCCGTTATACAATACAATCCAGACATCGACATCAAGACTCATGTAATACATGGGTTCTAGTAACCATTTAACAACAGGAGGGCCTAGAGCTTAGTGACCCATCTAAACATTAGAGAAAAAAATGTAAATATAACTTAATAACAGTGCTTCCCGAGCGCTATGACATGTCCTTCATCAAACGAGGCTTGCGAAGTGTACTCAGCGGTAAATAGCGACTTGGCTGTGCCCCTAGTATTGCTGATGTCCATGGGCGATGATAACCACTTACCATCAGGTGGCTTCAAAGCAATAAATAAATAAAGAACTATGTTGTAATGTGTATTATGTGCTCTAGTCCTATTGATTTTAGCAAAACAGTCATTTGTTTTGATTTTAAGTGTAGTGAAACTTTGCTCTGTATTATTAAAACTTGGACTTTATGTGTCAATGACCTCATTGGCGGCGTTCCTGTCAACACCGGGACCGAAAGCTTATCGCGTTTAAAATTACGGCTTAATTAAAATCAATGTTATACAGTAAAATTTTAATGAAACACTGCGAAACATTACTGTACTTTTAAATTTTATAATTGAACAACTGAATAATTAAATTAATACAGTTTACGTAATTGATTAATTAACGTACATGACATAAGTAAGATTTGATTGAATTAAAAAGCTTTGATGATTACGTCATATCGTCGACTGTAATTTAAATATACTCGTACAATAAATAAATATTTACTAACAGTCACGCCACGTTAACTGGTCCCGTGATAAGTTCGTAAAGAACTTGTGTTACAGGTACCAGATAACGGAAATAAATGTAAGATTTTTATTATACACATACACATATTTAATATACATCCGTAACCCTGGAAAATACATTTATATTTATCATAGAAATATCTTCCCTTGGCGGGATTCGAACCCGCGACCCCCTTGTGTAGTGACCATGTCACTTATCACTACACTAGACGGCCGTTAATAATGCAAAACATTTTTTTTGGAAAATCTTAGCTCAATTACTATTCCTTCTAAATGTTACAAGACATTTTACGTGATGTTTGATTTCTTTTTTTTTTCTTCAACACGTACATATATTATTAAAAGAAATACTATAAGACTTTGAATTTTATTTTTTTATTACTTAGATGGGTGGACGAGCTCACAGCTCAGTGGTTACTGGAGCCCATATACATCTACAACGTAAATGCGCCACCCACCTTGAGATATAAGCTCTAAGGCCTCAAGTATAGGTACAACGGCACTGCCCCCACCCTTCAAGCCGAAACGCATTACGGCTTCACGGCAGAAATAGGCGGGGTGGTGTTACCTACCCGCGCGGACTCACAAGAGGTCCTACCACCAAATGCTTAAGAATTTTTTGTCAAATGTTTAAGCCAATTGATGATTCTATATAAAAATGTATATTTTATTTCAGTACGCTATATTCGATTGGTCCGAATCAACGCAAGGCCTGATACTCAGCGGGTTTTACTATGGATACGCTATAACTCATGTCCCTGGAGGATACTTGGCGGAAAAATACGGAGGGAAATGGACCTTGGGAATAGGTCTTCTGAGTACAGCTATATTCACGCTCATGACGCCCGTAGTTGTGAAGGCTGGGGGAGCTACTTGGCTATTCATTTTGAGAGTATTACAAGGAATGGGTGAGGTAAGGACAATATTTTCATTTACTTTTGCTGTTTTATTGTTTGTTCTAAACCAGACGACTGTTAAGTACTAACCGAAGTTCACTGGTGGTAGGATCTCATATGAGTCCGCACGGATAGGTACCACCACCCTGCCTATTTCTGCCGTGAAGCAGTAATGCGTTCCGGCTTGAAGGGTGGGGCAGCCGTTGTAACTATACTGAGACCTTAGAACTTATACCTCAAAGTGGGTGGCGGTGGTGGTGGCGTTTTAAATGTCTATGGGCTTTGGTGACTACTTAACACCAGGTGGACTGTGAGTTCGTCCACCCAACTAAGCAATAAAAAAATCTTAGACATAGCACGAATGCCGCCACTCACCTTGAGACATAAAGTCGAAATTGTAAGTTAGCGTTATATAGCGTTTGTCCCATCTTTGAGGCTGGAAATATTGACTATTTCGCAACAGATATAAATAGTCCAGTACATGAGACAAATAATAGTATTTGTAATAATACGCTTGATATTGATAGGTTTTGCGTGAGCTATACAAAGTAATATTATTATTGTACTATTATGAATTCTTGTTACGAGTATGTCTTCTTGATAATAATTCGATTGTTGCAAAGTAATATGTACCAACTGTAAATGTTAAAAAATCCAAGTAACAATGAAACAAACATAAAAAAACGAACTATATTTTTTTTAAAAAGAAAGATCTAAGAAATAAAGAAAAAAAAAATGTTTGAAGTCATGATATTATTAATTGAACTACTCACAAAATTACATTGATTTCAAGGGAAACGCGTTACCATTCCCTTCACCGGTCTAATGTACTTTCATTCTTTTCAATCTTGTCACCACCTATAAGTTGTTACAGTATATTATCATACGACAATGTCACGAGTAATGGCTATTCAACCGGATCTTACTTAAACAAATTCGGATAAGCAATAATGTAACTCATTTAAGTACTAATGCAACTACTTAAGTCTTGAATTAGCCGTGACATCATTATAATCTTTTAGAGTTTGCCTTTACTTATACAAAAGAAGTCGATGAAATTCTCGAAAAAAAAAAAAAAACTTGTTGACCAGAACTTCGACCGTGAACTCATTTACCCGACTATTATTAGAGTTTTAAAAGACATTCAAAACAGTTTTATAAAGGCAGACCGTATAAAAAGACACATAAAAGAGTGTTTTATTATTATTCATTTAGCTTAACTTGTAATGTGTCATCTATAATACATCTATATTAATACGTAAAGCAAAAACTTTGTACCATTTTTTACGAAAATTGCACGGACGCAGGAGCATGAAATTTCCCACACTTATAGAGAATATAGAGAAGCAGTGCACAATGTTAATATTTTTTTAAATTATGCATAAAAATACATTAAATCACGTAAAAAACACATTACACACCCTACCACGTATTTGACACAAACACAAAAATGCATATGTACATATGTATTTGTTTATTGTCAAATTTTTGTTATTATCTAAAGTCTGTGATCAAATTGAGAATATATTAAATATTGTTTGTCTTTATTAATATTTGTCTAAAGCGTAGTCTTGGCGAAATCTGTGATTATAGAAGTATAATAATATTTGACGATAGAATCATTATAGTGTACAAACTTATAATTTCAATTAATTATAGTCGAATTTCCACTACCAGGGGACCACTAGTTATTTTTAATGTATGAAGATTTTTGCGATGATTGGAACTAAAATTTGAATTCGAATCGATTTGAACTAATCAGTCAAATCAATGCCGAATTCGAAGAATGCAGTCCAATGCGTTCGCTACCTCCCTCTCACGCACATTCAAGGTTTTGTAATAAAAATCCATTGTACGACACGATTAGCGAAATCAATAAATCGTTGCAAGTTGATACTCGTAATATAAGTTTTAAATAAAAAGTTTATGCAACGAAATATGTGTAAATACTATTATGTAATTTACGACGAGACATATTAATTAAATACGGATCGCGAAATAAATTTATTTTTAAGATTTTTTCTTTGTTTCGTAATTTTTTATAGCTTCGTTAAGCTTAACAAAAAAATTAGGTACGAAAAAAAAAATTGCTATAATTCTAGGCGGCGCTCACAGCCCTCCTGGTGTTAAGTGGTTACTGGAGCCCATAGACATCTACAAAGTAAATACGCCACCTGTCTTAAGATATAAGTTTTAAGGTCTCAGTATAGTTACAACGGCTGCCCCACCTTTCAAACCGAAACGCATTACTGCTGCATTAGCAAATATATGATTTTTTTCAGGGTCCAACAATGCCGGCTCTGATGATAGTACTGGCTCGATGGGTTCCACCCCATGAACGATCACGGCAAGGAGCTTTGGTCTTTGGTGGAGCACAAATAGGGAATATATTCGGTTCTTTCATGTCAGGGTTCCTGATGGCCGGAGATGGTGATTGGGCTAACGTGTTTTATTTCTTTGGATGCTTTGGTGTACTCTGGTTCGTGGCTTGGGTAAGTCGAAATAATAATCTATCTATTATGCAAGCATTTAATTGAAAAGAACATCAGTGTATAATTACTGAGCTCAAAATGCGAATTTTTAAATATGTTAGCGTGCTCTTACTAATAAAATATCAAAATATAAAATATAAAAATCAAATAATACATATTTCAGCGCTTAACCAGTTCGCAATGAGACTGATATTTATACCTGTATTTTTTTACATTGTGAACTTTTCTCATGTAAATAAATACACTAATTTGCTGCAGTAAAAACATTTTCTAATGAATTATAATTTATTTACCCAAACAAGGTTAAAGAGCGAACATAAATAGAAATAGAATGGGTTTTTTATAGAAATCTAATTGTTTTTCTTTTTTAATATTTTTAGTGGTGTAGTTTGAAGGTTTCTTTTATTTTATTGCCCATGAGAGCAGAAGAGCGCTTGGCTTACCTGATGGTGAGTGGTTACCATCGCTCATGGACATCAGCAATGCCAGGGGCAGAGCCAAAGCGCTGCCTACCGCTTAATACTCTACACAAGCCTCGTTTGACGAAGGACATAGCGCTCGGGAAATACCGTGGAGGGGAGCTCATGCCCGGATTGTAGGCAGATTAGCATACGACCTGTCATTGCCAGGTCACTGCCTAACTCTGAGTACTCTCCATACGCTTCGTTTGAAGAAGGACATGTCGTAGCGCGGGAAACACCGTAGAGGGGTTTTCATTCCAAGCCGCTTGGGATGTGGCAGAAAAAATCTTAAAAAAAGCACTGTGGTTGAACGTAGGGGCTCTAAGTAATATGAATAAACTCTACTCCGATAGCGGGCAATGCAATGGTAAAAACGCGATGATGGGATGATCTCAAAAATTCTTCGGAACATTAATAAAATTGTATTAATTTCAGAGTATACTTTGCTTCAGTACACCAAACACTCACCCGTATATTTCTGAGGAGGAGTTGAATTATCTTAATGAAACAGTAACGAGTGCTGATACAAAAAGCGTCAGAGACCCCGTGCCTTGGAAAGCGATTGTCAGATCAGTGCCTGTTTGGGCATTATTGTTCGCTGCTGTGAGTCAACTAATTTCAACCTGTTATTTTGTTGTATAGCACTTATAGGTGAATATACAACTCAATACACATTCGCCAATCTTAAGATATTGAAAAAGACGAGAAGAAGAGAAATTGCGCGCTTAATTTTATAAAAACAAATGTCAAATACAAACAACAAAAAGTAATGAATGGAAGCGCGATGATATGCATATCGATATTATGAAGTACCCTTCGGCGCTCTGTGGGACTAGGGTAGCAGGAGAGATGCACTCCTTGCAAATACGTCTCTTTCTCCTAGTCTGCATCGGTCAGGTTCCCTTACATCGGAGGCTGTTAAGCGGAAGGCACTATAGTCGATTTAGCCCCGACATTGACCGTCGACTTCCTGTACCTCTTAGGCGGAGCTAAGGCGATTTCCTGCTACCCTGACCTGAAAAAATGTAAAGTCGTTCGTGAACTGTCTTTTTCTTGTCTTTATCCCAGTATATGGAGTCGGTGCAGCATGTGACCATTCAGGCCTACCATACGTCATCACTGCACTGCCTTCTCTCGCATATTACATTTCACACAGTCCATTTAAGTATTTTTAGGACGTTCTTTCCTTGTCATTTCGTCGTCAATCGTATCGTAACAAATCTCATCATAATTGCGTGGCCAAGAGTACACTGACGAATTTAACAATTCGATCACAGTCAATTCATCTATGTACCGTTCGTAATTGTTTCAATTGAAATAGTAATTACATTAGAGCAGTTTGCACGTTATCGATAAATCGTCCATAATCACGCAAACATTAGAAATAATAAAATGAAAATAATACATGCAAGATTAAACCGTAAAAGTATTTTTAATTATATCAAACGAGACTTTTGGGGCGTACTTAACACTTAACGGTAGGCAGCGGCTTGGCTCTGCCCCTGGCATTGCTGAAGTCCATGGGCGACGGTAACCACTCACTATCAGGTAGGTCGTATGCTCGTCTACCTATAAGGGCAATAAAAAAAATACATATTTAACAAAATGCCTTGGTTAATATCTTATGGTACGGTTTGGTCATAATTTGTCGCAGTTGAAAATCCTATGTATCCATTTTATTTTTTAAACTTCAATATAAACTATTCTACATATTTAAGATTAAATTAATCTAGTTCTAAATTGATTTTAGAAAAATGTAAAAAATATTGTGTCATTTCACCGCAAACTAATTATCGTCCTTAGTTAGTTAGCCACAAGTAAAATAATTTGAATGTTGCAAATTAATTTAGAATTAACTCTCAACAAATTTTAATGACGTAAAGTTATTGCGTTTCCCACTCGCATTGTTTATTCTTACACAATACGAGACCTTGGAGGAGGACTCGATTTCTGTAGAAAGGTTTATTAGAATTCATAATTATAGGTTACACAATACTCCACGATACTGTTACACGAACGACATAATTTACGTTATTCTGAAGGAAGCCTTAGATAACGTTTTCGTAAGATATTTCTTGCATAATTCCATCTGGCATATCAGGCCAAATCCATCCGTTGCTATTTTATTTATTGCTTAGATGGGTGGACGACCTCACGGCCCCCCTGGTGTTATTGATTACCGGAGCCCATAGATATCAAGCACGTCAATGTCGCCGCTCATCCCGAGACATAGATTCTAAGCCTTAGCTTTTACAACACAATGTCTGCCCCACCCTTCAAGCCGAAACGCATTACTGCTTCACGGCAGAAATAGGCAGGGTGGTGGTATCTACCCATGCGGGCTCACAAGACGTCCTATCACCAGTAAAATTGCTATAAGTAACATAATATATTTTACTGGTGGTATTATGGATTTATAGGGTTAGGGTACCTATTACGCACCCTGAGCATTTCGACGTCTTGTATAGGCTTTTGTATGGCCTGTCCAAATTATAGCTGGGAGGCCATTTACAAATTTGCACTTTAATATCAATTAACATTATTTTACAGGTTGGTCACGACTGGGGCTACTACACAATGGTGACAGATTTACCGAAATACATGACAGAAGTTCTTAAATTCAACATCGCTACAACTGGAACGCTAACTGCGATTCCGTATCTCGCCATGTGGATAAGCTCATTTATATTTGGATGGGCCTGTGATTTTTGTGTGAAAAAGAATTGGCATTCCATTAAGACCGGCCGGATCATTCATACGACTATAGGTATTGTATTAATCTGTTGAAACACATCGACGGTTAAGAATCAATAAGTCTATCTCAAAAAAGTCAACTTTACAGTAGATAAAAAAACATTTCTTCGCTTCAACTAATGAGCTATCTGAAAATTTTAAATCACTAAAAAGGGTATAAATGCTCGAAACTTTTAAGTAAACTTAAATTGTCTTAATATTGTCACATACCAAGGTAGACAATATTGGCAAAACTGTACGTGCTCGTAACATATTATTTCCATAGCAAATAACTTAAGAAGTATCGTGGATATTGAGATAATTGCTTGAAAAGTCTATGCCAAATTGAACTTTAAATCTATTGACTTAAAAAAGTAAAACAGCCAAAAATTCTTAAGCGTCGACATACAACTTTTTGGAGTTCTTCGAGTTTACTCTTCTAGAATTGATTTGATTCAATGATCCCGACACAAAAACTAAATAGGCGTTAAAGTCGAGCTTTCCTAAAAAAGTGTTTTTATTTATTACAAATAGAACCTATATACTTAATATATCTATAAATTATACTTTATCAAACGATTACGATTTAATCGTTACAATTGCATTGTATAAATATTTCATCGATTGTATTCAATAACTAAAATGACTAATTTCTATTTTACTACAAATTGAATTTGTAAATAATTCATATCATGAAAACATTGAAACATGAAGAAGTATTCTTATACTGATCAAAAACCAAAACAAAGTCATTTATGTATTTCACTTGTCACAATAAACGTATTGTCTTATAACTTACAAAATGTAAAATTAGATAGTGCAATTGGTTTTAATTTAATTAGGTGGATGAGTTCATAGGTTGCTGCTCTAAGTGAGAGTTCTACCATGTACCTAAAGAAGGAAAGATTGAAGTCTCAGTTGTGTGTAACGGCGTTTCTACCATTCAAACCAAAAAAAAATTACTAGCCATATCAATATCTGTATATTAATAAGTGAAGCAAAAACTTTGTACCCCTTTTTACGAAAATTGCGCGGACGGAGGAGTATGAAATTTCCCACACTTATAGAGAATATAGAGAAGGAGTGCAGAATGTAAATAATGTTTTAAATTATGCATAAAAATATATTAAATCAATAAAAATAACATTACACAAACTATTATGTGTTTGACACACACACGGATGCATACTATTTGACTATTGTCAAACTTTTCTTATTGCTTATAGTCTGTAGTGGAATTGAGAATAGATTAAATAATGTTTGTCTTTATTAAGTAATATTTGTTTAAAGTGTAGTCTTCGCGAAATCTGTGATTATAGAAGTACGAGTATAATAAATAGTCTTTGACTGTTTGTCAATATAATCATAATAGTGGACAAACTTATAATTTCAATCAATTAAAGTCGAAATTCGACTATGTACTGTGGGACCACTAGTATCATTAAATATGTATATATAGATTCATATACAACAGAATACATAAATAATATAATAGAGCATATTATAAAAAATAATGGTAGCTACAAATAACTTGCAGAGCCCTGAATGAGCTGTTCCCAAAATTTAATACGCAAACAAACAAGTTTCATAAGTCCAATGTAGTATTTCATTGCCGACAGCTGCGACGGGGCCCGCAATATGCATCATATTGGCTTCATATGCGGGCTGTGACCGTTTTGCCGCCGTTGCCTATTTCATCGCATCTATGGCTCTCATGGGAGGATTCTACAGTGGAATGAAGGTATTGCCTGAAACATTTTAATAAACAAAAAAATATTGAAGCATTTATCATTGGAAAGAGTTTAACAGAGAAATTCGCTAATTCAGCGTCAGTTATGGATTTATGATGTTTTTTATCTAAAACTGTATCCTCAGAATCTTATTGATAAAATCTTTAATGGTAGTATTGTTGAAAACTTATATTTTTATTTACCTTTATTTAATTTATATTTATTTATATTTACCTAAAGGTTTATATTCGTCTCTCAAAAAGCTATTCTGAAACTTTGAAATTGATTTCTGTATCGTAAATAAAAATTAAGAATGAATTCACTGGTGGTAGGACCTATTGTGAGTCCGCACGGGTAGGTACCACCGCCCTGCCTATTTCTGCCGTGAAGCAGTAATGCGTTTCGGTTTGAAGGGTGGGGTAGCCGTTGTAACTATACTGAGACCTTAGAACTTATATCTGAAGGTGGGCGGCGCATTTACGTTGTAGATGTCTATGGGCTCCAGTAACCACTTAACAACCAGGTGGGCTGTGGGCTCGTCCACCGATCTAAGAAAAAAAAAAAAAAAAACAATATGAATGTTTCAAATGAATCAATAAGTTGTTTTCAATCCAAAAATGTATCAAGCCTTGTAATTACACAGGTGAATGCTTTAGACTTGGCACCGAATTACGCGGGTTCCTTGACCGCCATGATCAACGGGACGTCAACAATATCGGGAATCATCACGCCGTATCTAATTGGGCTATTAACGCCAGACGTAAGTATACTTACGAGAAAAAAAAAACGGATTTTCATTTATTAAAGTGGCCTGGATACTATTGTTTTCTTAGTGGTTCTTATTGTTTTCTGACGCAAAGAGAAATTTCCAAAGCGGATGTCATTGATGGATAGAGCGACGTTACGAACATTGTCGTTCGGAACTTAGAATAATTCGATTGCAAGATTTTAATTTATTTATAATAATATGTACCGTCTTTGCTTTTCAAACAACGTTGGATTGATAAAAATTACTTTTCCGGCTTTTAATATCGCGTTTATTAATTTCGTTTAATTATTTCTATCAATTTAAACCAAAAACTGGTTCAAAATGAAACCGTTTAAGATTTTTTTTAAATAACAATTGAATGCATGGATATAGATTCTTGTGGGTGTTTTTATACATTGATGGTTAGCGCTATTTTTACGTGAGTGTCACACTGATACGCATTGCTATGAAAGGGTGTGGAGTTGTATAAATGGATTTGAAAGCAAATCATCATCGCACTAATTATAAGTGATAAGATACAAACGCTTTACGTTTTGTTCGGTGGCTCCGTGTGCTCCATATTAAAATTGGAGATACAGCCCTATATTCGAATCGGTAACAGATGTTCAGCACGATTGGAATATTGGTCTCTAAAAATTGTAGATGTTTGTAAATTCAAGTTACAAACTTGACTCTGAAATTATTTTTGTATTCATTGTATGTATATTTGCGGAGATATGTATGTGTGTGTGTATGTATGTGTATATGTATGTGTACATTTATGTATATGTATTTCACTGGAATGGTACACCGCGCGTAGCTCATTTCAAAATGATTCTTGTCCACCTGATGGTTGTCTGGAAGAGATCGCTCTTAGCGATAAGGCCGCCAATTGTACTTTTTTGTGTTTAATGTATCGCACTGTTTATTTGTTTTATGGTGTACAATAAAGAATACTCTCTCTCTCTCTCTCCTCTCTCTCTCTCTGAAACTGGACTCTATGCACAGTGAAGTTCCTCAACGTAGCTCGTCTCTGTCAATATTTGCAAATTTCGATAAGAATTTGGAACCTATAAGATTTTGAAAATATGTAGATTTAAGTCGTCGTCGTCTAAAGGATAAAGACGTCCGATGCATTCGTGTTGAGCGATGCACCGGTGTTCGGATTTCAGGCGGGTACCAATTTTTCTAATGAAATACGTATTCAACAAATGTTCCCGATTGACTTCCACAGTGAAGGAATAGCATCGTGTAATAAAAATTAAACCAGCCAAATTAATTTGCGTAATTAGTGGTAGTAGGACCTCTTGTGAGTCCGTATTTCTGCCGTGAAGCAGTAATGCGTTTCGGGTTGAAGGGCGGGGCAGCCGTTGTAACTATACTGGACCTTAGAACTTATATCTCAAGGTGGGTGGCGCATTTACGTTGTAGATGTCTATGAGCTCCAGTGACCACTTAACATCAGGTGGGCTGTGAGCTCGTTCACCCATCTAAGCAATAAAAACAGTAGCAATAAATGTAGCATGATAAAATTGTCGTTCAATTTTATTTAAGATCAAAGCAAAAGTCCAAACTGTACAGCTGAAATACGCGGATCGTTTAGAACAAGTCGAGAAAAAATTTGATCGTCCACCTATCTAAGCAATAAAAAAAGATTCCTTGTATTTTACACTGTACCGGTTTTTGGGCGTTGAAACCGCCAGAAAGAGCTTTGCATTTCAGGCATCAAATTTGAATTCCTCTTCTATAGCACTCTCTAAGAGATATGTATTTATCGCGTACTCTGAACTATCTGGGCAGAGTCGATACAGAAAATTAGCGGTAGTTCTTTTGACGTTCAACAAGTATGTACTTTCATTTATGTTGAATAATTTTTTTTTGATTTGATTTGATTTGATTTGATTAATGATATGCCGAATGAAAAGCGTGGAGTAAACTAACGGGAAAGACAGCGCTCTGCAATAGTTGATATTGGATTGCTTTGATCAGTCGAAGTTCTAGATGGTTATTGATGAATTGAGTTTAAAAGTAAATTGTTTCAAGTGAAACCAAAGACGGGTGTTTAATAGTAACTCAAAAGCAATATCTATCAAGATGGATTGACACTTCACGAAGGAGTACCTATCGCGGGAAAAATTGAATTTCTTTCAAAACAATATCGTAATTTCGTTTGAAACCTTTTCTAATTATCAAATTCGATAATAAAATATCCAGTCGTAATAATATTCCTTTCAATTTTCGAATCGGAAAATTTAATGACACCTCCAATCGATGTTCTAACAAAGTTTTTATTTGAAGCACCTTGTTACTGGTAAAATTCATGGCTTAGACCGAATCCGGTTCGGAAATATCAACTTCAGGGTTCCGTGTCAAAGTTTTACATTTAAGGCTGTCACCGTTCCTATTTATTTCACGACAAGCTGCGAAAACTTGTGGACATGAAACAATTTAGCCTCGGTCGGAGTAGTTCGATTAATACCTTTGAAAATTAGTTTCTGAACCTTCCAGTTTGTACACAGCCCGTAAAGTACGTTATTGATTCTATGTCACGAAATAGATTGAATATTATTTCAATTTAAATGCGATAGATGAGCAGAGAAACTCACGACCCACCTACTATTAATTTGTTTGCGAAGTTCTAAAACATCTCAACGTTATTACCACTGTGAACATTGAGCTATATCAAGAAAAGTCTGGTTTTCTACTAAATAATCATAGTTAAAGATAAGGGATTTGACACTAAGAACTTGTGAAAAGAAAGTGAAATGTAAATAAGTTTTTATTATGCTTAATGGTTTTTTACTCGATTTCATTCCATCACCATAGAATTTATTTGTGAATATTATGTATTAAATAATAGTATTTTTTTGAAAATTGACATTTGGTACTTCCTAGTTTTAAACTTTGTAGAGTCGCATCACTTATGCAAATACACCAGGCGTGCTGTAATTCAATTTCTCTTATTTCTTAGATGTAAAAACGTGACTGTTTTACTTTATACCATTTGTTTTACTTGTTCTTAATACCAGGGTGACTAATGGATTTTTTACCAGGAAATTTCTCGATTGTGGTCACATTAGTAGTAGTAGCAATTTGTTTTGGATGAACAATTCGGTTCCATCTGTATTTTGTACCGTATGTTCCATGGGGAGTGCTCTGAGGAATTGTTCGAGATGATACCGGCATCTCGTTTTTACCACCGCACCGCCCGCCACCGGAGTAGAGTTCATCCATACTACCTGGAGCCACTGCGGTCATCCATAGTGCGTTTCCAGAGATATTTTTTGCCACGTACCATCCGGCTATGGAATGAGCTCCCCTCCACGGTGTTTCCCGAGCGCTATGACATGTCCTTCTTCAAACGAGGCTTGTGGAGAGTATTAAGCGGTAGGCAGCAGCTTGGTTCTGCCCCTGGCATTGCTGAAGTCCATGGGCGACGGTAACCACTCACCATCAGGTGGGCCGTATGCTCGTCAGCCTACCAGGGCAATAAAAAAAATATTAAAAAATATATTAATTGTTAATTTATTTCACAGTCAACCCTGGTACAGTGGCGTGTCGCGTTTTGGGTTTGTTTCGCCGTTCTGGTTGGAACGAACGTCGTGTACATAATTTGGGCTGACGGGAAACGTCAGTGGTGGGATGACGTGCGTCAATACGGTTATCCTGCTGATTGGAAACACGGTCCCCTGAAAATGGCGGACGAAGACAAAGAGAAAAGTAAAAAAGCCGAAGCTAAAGATTCCGGGAAGTGAAAACGTGGAATTTTCAACAAATTGGATTGTCATTTCGAATATATTACATCATAGTTTAATAAAATTTAATTTTGTTTTGCGCAATTTATTCGGCATTATGTAACTGAACAAGTTTCACTATTTTTGTTCGACTCTGTGTACATAAACATTATTTACATGTTGCAAAATATCCTTAGAGTTCTCACTGCTGGCAATCTATGAACAATCTATATTACATCTAAATTTACATGATCGTCTGCAGAGTATATGTCACGTGCTTATTGGAATGATTGTATAGCGTAAGCTGTAAGTGCAGGTTCTAAAGTTTTAATTAAGTGCAAGTACAAAATCCGTGTTTACTTTTTAATAATATTTTTTTGGCGTAGCGAAATTAGAAATTTAAAGAAATTGACAACTAAATATTCCGAATATAATAATATTATTTTTGTTGTACTTCAATTTAGTGAATGGTTGTGCTACAAAGTGAGAATACTTTTAAATTATTATTATTACGTTTGTAAACATTTTTGATAATTTTGTGAAATGTATTTTAACGAAGAATCAGTAGGAATTCTTTCAATTTTATCCTGAATTGGTGAAAACGTTTTTAGTTTTAAGTAAGTATTATACTATTCTAACGACAATTAATTATTTCATTGTCTTTAATTTTCATTTCCATTTCAAAATACAGGTGCAATTACGAATAAAATGTGCCATTGATGATATGATTACTCTAAAGCAGTGATTATTATATGTATCTATGTTTACTTGTATTCATTTTAGCTTCAATTTTATATATTAGCTAAATTGTGATACCTACACTTAATGTTGTGTGGGATGAGCATCAAATGATACAATTCAAAGTAACTACTAGTTCTAAGTTCAAAAATGGCATCGACTATTTGAACAGTGAATGACTTGTTGTGATACTTACACTTGATGTCGTGTGGGACGAACATCAAATGATACAATTCAAAGTAACTACTAGTTCTAAGTTCAAAAATGGCAACGACTATAATTTGAACAGTGAATGACTTGAAATTTTCAACTATATAATAAAATTGTGATATGTGTAGAATAAATAAAGTTTAAGTAGTGTATTAGATACAATCTATTTAATTTGTAATACAATAAACAGTGAAATTTACAAAACATAAACATGTTTTCATTTCACCATAAAAAAATTGTATTCTTTTTTAGCATCGTTGTGATTCAAAAGTCGACGAAACGAAAAAGCGACAGTAAAAAGAGACAGACACATAAATTCATAAGATTTAACATGCGAGAAAATGAGATAGAAAACTTTATACAGTGCTTCTTATATTCGTAGTTCTCTTTGGGCTCTGCTTCGTACTTATTACATTCTGAATAAATCCATGTAATATTTATGAATAAAATGTAAAATAATTATTATCAAACTTTGTATCACTATGATCATTATTTAAACCTTAAATTATCATTTTCCTGAAACTTTACATTTGTCGCATTATCTTAAGGCCTTCAGGTTTGAAGGTTTCACTTCTACCACGTGTGAATTGCACACATGTTTTTCTTCCTATCTAATCGTCGGTAGACTAAGGGACTATTTCTACTACTCATGAGCCGGGAGGTAATTTCATAGGTTCTACCTTACAAAAGTGCTAACACTGACCCTACCAAGAGCAGTGGTTCGCTGAAAATCGCAACCGACTGAGAAGATCCGGTAAGAAACTCAGTGGGTTGTGTCTATGAGCTAAACCTAATCATTTGGCGGTCTGATCCAGCTACAATCAGTACATAAATCGCCATCATACCTCACTAGTAGATACACAGTCAAACCCTACCGCCCGATTAGCCTCCTCGTGTCTCTAGGCAAACTGTATGAGCGTCTGCTCTACAAACGCCTCAGAAACTTCGTCTCATCCAAGGGCATTCTCATCGATGAACAATTCGGATTCCGTACAAATCACTCATGCGTTCAACAGGTGCACCGCCTCACGGAGCACATTCTTGTGGGGCTTAATCGACCAAAACCGTTATATACGGGAGCTCTCTTCTTCGACGTCGCAAAAGCGTTCGACAAAGTCTGGCACAACGGTTTGATTTTCAAACTATTCAACATGGGCGTGCCGGATAGTCTCGTGCTCATCATACGGGACTTCTTGTCGAACCGCTCTTTTCGATATCGAGTCGAGGGAACCCGCTCCTCCCCACGACCTCTCACAGCTGGAGTCCCGCAAGGCTCTGTCCTCTCACCCCTCCTATTTAGCTTATTCGTTAACGATATTCCCCGGTCGCCGCCGACCCATTTAGCTTTATTCGCCGACGACACGACTGTTTACTATTCCAGTAGAAACAAGTCCCTAATCGCGAAGAAGCTTCAGAGCGCAGCCCTAGCCCTAGGACAGTGGTTCCGAAAATGGCGCATAGACATCAACCCAGCGAAAAGTACTGCGGTGCTATTTCAGAGGGGAAGCTCCACACGGATTTCCTCCCGGATTAGGAGGAGGAATCTCACACTCCCGATTACTCTCTTTAGACAACCCATACCCTGGGCCAGGAAGGTCAAGTACCTGGGCGTTACCCTGGATGCTTCGATGACATTCCGCCCGCATATAAAATCAGTCCGTGACCGTGCCGCGTTTATTCTCGGTAGACCCCATGATCTGTAAGCGGAGTAAAATGTCCCTTCGGAACAAGGTGACACTTTACAAAACTTGCATAAGGCCCGTCATGACTTACGCGAGTGTGGTGTTCGCTCACGCGGCCCGCACACACATAGACACCCTCCAATCTCTACAATCCCGCTTTTGCAGGTTAGCCGTCGGAGCTCCGTGGTTCGTGAGGAACGTTGACCTACACGACGACCTGGACCTCGAATCTATCCAGAAATACATGAAGTCAGCGTCAGAACGGTACTTCGACAAGGCTATGCGTCATGATAATCGCCTTATCGTTGCCGCCGCTGACTACTCCCCGAATCCTGATCACGCAGGAGCCAGTCACCGTCGACGCCCTAGACACGTCCTTACGGATCCATCAGATCCAATAACCTTTGCATTAGACCCCTTCAGCTCTAACACTAGGAGCAGGCTTAAGGACCCCGGTAACTGTACGCGTCGAACTCGACAAAGAGTTCGCCGTGCAACCTAACCCATGAATCAGCTCGCTGAGTTTCTCGCCGGATCTTCTCAGCGGGTCGCGATTCCGATCCGGTAGTAGATTCATTCGCGAAGCAGCTGCTCTTGAGCTGTTAGGGCTCCTTCGGAGGCGCTCGGGTAGCTGTTAGCAAATCCCACCCCTCCTGGCTGAGCCTTTGCTCGCCCACCTATCCTGGTGAAACTGGAAAGGCCTCCGGGCCACCAGTAATTCTTCAATCATAAAAAAATAAATAAAAAAAAAAACAAAAAAAAAACAGTCAAACCTGGGTAAGTGAGAACTGGATAAGTGAGAAAACTCTATAAGTGAGAGTAATAGCCAGGACCCGTCATTTTAAGCTCCCAAAACCTCTATTAGCGAGAAACAGAAACCTTGGTAAGAGAGTCATTTTTCCCTCATCGACCTGCTACTTATCTATACCTTTGCGACAGTCGAGCTTTATTTATTTATATTATTTAGGCGGAACAAATGACAAAACAAATTACAAATTTAACATCTGCTATTTTATGACTCTTTCTTAACTCCCGTGGAACTTCCTTGTTTTTGTATTGTTTTCTTATCAATATTGAACCTATTTTATTTCGTTGAACTAAATATCGTTGTTATTTTATCGCATTCTTTTCAAATGGATACGTGTGCCTGTGTACCGTCCTGTTTGCCGGACTTACTCAGTTTATCGTTAATCAATTGCGAAGGAAAGTTCTGTTCTGCATCATGTCAAAACGGAAAATTAAAGTACTGTCATTAAGTGATAAACTTAAAATAGTGAATACGCTTGAATCCGGAAAATCACGAAATGAAATTCAGAGGGTGCATTAGCGAGAAACCCGGGTTAGTGAGAAACCTCTATAAGCGAGAATGAGATAGTGCTCTCTTGAAATCTCGCTTATCCAGGTTTGACTGTAAATATCCTCAAATCGTTTTATCAATTAACTTTACAATCTTCAGAAAGATTTCGCTCTTTACTTGTTTTTTTTTTAATATACATCAGTGTAAAAGGATGTATATGTTGATGTACTAAAATAACGTTGAATCTCACAAAATACGTAATGTTCCGCTTTGCGCCTAATCATATACACGCGGCAAAACTATTTGTAGGCGTGTTTACAAATACCTACTACGATACTTGGAGAAATTGGTGGTCCCTGGAAAGGTCGAGGGCAAGCGACCAAGAGGCAGGAACCCGACCGGTTGGACGGACCAGATTCGTGCAGCCCTTGATACCACAGTGCACGACGCTCTGCACTCAGCTGCAGATAGGAACCGATTGCGGTGCAAAAAACAAACTGTTTCAAGGCCATGACCACGACCCTCAGTAATGAGGAAACCGACGCAAGGAGGAGGACTACGAAAACCAAAATGCATAGAGAAACATTTAAATAGCTTAACAGACACAAATGATGTGATTCGTAACATAGCTATGCGATTAAAATTAGAATGCCAATGACCTTTTAGTATCTCAAATGGAGTTAACATTTTGCTCAGCTCTGCTATAAAAATACAAGATATACTGCGCGCATGCTGAATAGCATTAAATGAATATAAAAATCTGTAATAGCTTTGATGTGAGTCAAAACGTAGTAGGTGTTTTGTAAGATTATTGAATGGCGTGAAATCTAATCAATACCTTTTTATTCTTCTTACTATGTATTTTAAGTACTTTACAATAATCGATTTTTAAATGATCATGTCACCAACCATAACAAAGAGTTTCAATAATTTACTCAAACTTTCTATGGTTGCTCGTGATGAACTTACGACTTTCCGGGACTTTTTTATTATTTTTTTATTGCTTAGATGGGTGGACGAGCTAACAGCCCACCTAGTATTAAGTGGTTACTGGAGCCCATAGCCATCTACAACGTAGACGCGCCACCCACCTTGAGATACAAGTTCTAAAGTCTCAGTATAGTTACAACGGCTGCCCCACCCTTCAAACCGAAACGCATTACTGCTTCACGGCAGAAATAGGCAGGGCGGTGGTACCCACCCGCGTGGACTCACAAGAGGTCCTACCAACCAGTAATTACGCAAATTATAATTTTGCGGGTTTGTTTTTTATACACCGTGTGATTCCTTCACCGTGGAAGCCACAAGTACATAATTTCTCCAAGCTTCGTTTGAATAAGGACTTGTCTTAGCGCCCGGGAAATACCGTGGAGGAGACTACTCCAGAGCCGGCAGAAAAGATCTCTCCAAACGCACTGTGGATGAACGCAGTGTCTCTAGGTAGTATGGATGAACTCTACACCGGTAGCGGGCGGTACGATAGTAAAAAAGAGATGATGCGATCATCTCAAACAGTTCCTCAAAGCACTCCTCGTCGAATATTTAGTAAAAAACACACAGAGAGCCGAAGTCTCTCCGTAGCCCCAGAGGTTCCAAGCGATCTGTGAGAATTAGATTATCGACAATCCAAATTCTTTGAAAAAGTAATTGATGAGTGATGAATGAGTGACGTATGTATGGGTGTTCATTTGCGTTCGTATTTACTGGTGGTAGGACCTCTTGTGAGTCCGCGCGGGTAGGTACCACCATCCTGCTTATTTCTGCCGTGAAGCAGTAATGCGTTTCGGTTTGAAGGGCGGGGCCGTTGTAACTATACTGAGACCTTAGAACTGATATCTCAAGGTGGATGGCGCATTTACGTTGTAGATATCTATGGGCCCCAGTAACCACTTTACACCAGGTGGGCTGTGAGCTCATCCACCCATCTAAGCAATAAAAAAATAAAAATAATCTAATAAAACCGAAACTTTGAAATTGCTTTGTTACAATGAGCTCTTGTACAAAATACCTAAAGTGACAATTCGTCCCTCACCTATTATTTAAAAAGCCTTTTCTTTGCAGTATAACTAGCTACAAATGACAATGACTTTGATTAAGGTACTGGATTACAAATGGCCGGACCAAGTGCTTTCTATCTCAGTTAATAAATAACAATTAAATAAGACCGATCGTGAAGTTCCGATTCAATTCATTGCTCAACTTAGAAATTTAATTCCCTTCGCTGATTCAATCGGCAATCACTTAACGACGGTGTGGGCTTGAATATTGAGAAGGCATTATCCAACCGAACTGACATAATAGAAAAGTATTTATAACTCGGCTGGATTAGGACGCAGTGAAATATTCATTTTAAAATAATTCTGTTGCTTCTAAATGTTCAGTACTATTACGTGCTTACATGATTCGTTTACATAATATAATTAATTTATCATGACAATTAATGAAAAAATTTAAAAAAATATTTTTTTTCGTGTAGCTATCGTCTATATTATCGTCTATCTATATATATATATATATATATATATATATATATAGTTATATATAAACGAATTGCTGTTCGTTAGTCTCGCTAAAACTCGAGAACGGCTGGACCGATTTGGCTAATTTTGGTCTTGAATTATTTGTGGAAGTCCAGAGAAGGCTTAAAAGGTAGATAAATATGAAAATGCTCGGAACTAAATAAAAATAACAATTTGTTTTTCCTTTGATGTGTCCCCCGTCGGCCGGATTCCTTTTGTTTGTTTTAAGTTTATTTTATAGGAAACTTTAGATCTTTCATTTATTGATTGAGGCACTACGAAGTCTGCCGGGTCAGCTAGTTGTTAATAATTATTTGTCATTGCGACCTAAATGATTAGATTAAGAAGCCTATTCTGTTGGTATCTTGCAAATGCGACGTATTTACCAAAGAATTATGTACGTACCACTTTTCACGAACGACTTTTCCATTTTAAATGAAACATGTAAATTTAAACAAACTATTTGGCCGTGTTTCATATCTATTTTTATGTTTAAGCATATTTAATGAGTATATCACTTCCTGGTTACCATATTACACCGAAACCTAGCCTGAGGGCAGATGACCGTGGGTGATTAAAAAATTCATAATGACAAGAACAATAATCAATATTCATGATTCAAATACATTCATTGACAGCGTACTAAGTTAAATCAACGTATTTTGTTTTCAAATTGTTAGCGCATCACAACACATATATTCGTATGTAATTACACAATACCTTATTACTGGTGTTAGGTTTTGAGTACGCACGGGTATGTACCACCACGCGGCCTATTTCTGCCGTGAAACAGTTATGCGTTTCGGTTTGAAGGGTGGGGCAGCCGTTGTAACCATACCGAGACCTTAGAACTTATATCTCAAGGTGGGTGGCGCATTTACGTTGTAGATGTCTATGGGCTCCAGTACCCACTTAATACCAGGTGAGCTGTGAGTTCGTCCACCTATGTAAGCAGTAAAATATAAAAAACATTGTTATTCCTTCACCGCGGCACTCATTCATGTACACTTATTAAGTGCGTATTTGATTAAACAAAATGGTACCGGTCTGCGCGATGGGAACATATTATACCACGATGATGGGGATAACGAATGCACCGGGGGCCGCTTCCTGTACATCGACTTCAAAATAAAAATAATCATAAAAATATTATTTGCTTTAAGGTTTTAAATGCTTACATCGCTTTAGCATTCATTAGACAACATTTCCATAATGGTGTTACTCAACGTTCATCTTCGTTGAATAACAATCAATCGTTAGAACTCGTTCACAGTAAATTATTTAAATACAATAAAGTATGTTCGTGTAACTATCGATTTTACTATCGATTTCAAGCTTTTAAATGAAAGAATTTCGTTTGAAACAACTCACATCAACATCTTATGTAGCTCGCATTCAACACATTCACACGTTGCGCTTGTGTAGTGTTTAAAGTAATGAGGTGTCTACATGTTCTAAATCTGGTCAACGTTCTTATTCTTTGCTATTGATAAGCTGACAAGATCCCGCTGGTTACGTCCTTACGGATCCATCAGGTCCAATAAGCTTTGCATTAGACGCCTTCAGCTCTAACACTAGGAGCGGCTTAGGGACCCCGGTAACCGTACTCGTCGAACTCGACAAAGAGTTCGACGTGCAACCTAACCTATACATCAGTCCGCTGAGTTTCTCGCCGGATCTTTTCAGTGGGTCGCGATTCCGATCCGGTAATAGATTAATTCGCGAAGCAACTGCTCTTGAGTTGTTAGGTCTCCTTCGGAGGCGCTCGGGCTGCTGTTAGTAAATCTCACCCCTCCTGGCTGAGCCCTTGTTCGTGGCCACCAGTATTCCTTCAATCATAAAAAAAAGATCCCGCTGGTATACTGATCAGGCGTCAAAATTTGAATGCTGCATTTTGGAATGGGTACACTTTGAAATATGAAGATGTCGTATCAATTTTGTTTTACATTGACCGTTCAAGCTGGAATGGCTGGTATTGCTGCGTATGACGAAGAAGACGGTGAATGATTGTATTCGGCCGTAATCAATATTGTGACCCACAATATATTATCTTCTTTTTTTACAGAATACCCTAACAAACAGGAAAAGCAATGTACTTGATAAAAAAAATTATGTTTGAAGTTTACTTGATAATACGTTTTAACTATTAGTTTTTCTGAAGAAATAATAGCATAATATTCAAAAACAATGTTTATTTGATTATTGCGATATACAAAGAATTACTATACTGATTTCTCACATTTGACCTAGCTTCGATAAGAGACAAACATATCTCTGTTAAAATACTATGAGTTGTTAAATAATTACAGTTTCGGCTGCGGATGTACGGGTTGGTTTATATTTACTTAACACGGTAATGCATATTGCCAACAGTTTTTGTTACGAGATACTTTACGGAGCATATATTGAACATCAAATTTTGCACAAAACGATCGGAGGATATCTTCTTATCTGCCAGCAAGCAATGTGAGCTTCCAAGGCCTAAAGGATAAGACTCTCTTTGTCGGTTCTCGTATCGAACGACGAAGTTTTGCTGAAGCTCGAATCCCGCAGGCAGATATTAGTTTTACAAGCACTATGCACCTAGTTCGTATTCGTAAAGACTCACGTGAGAAAGGAAATCATGAAAAATAAGCGAATCCTGCAATTTTATTTTAAACTAGTGATCCCGCAGTAGTCGAAATTCGACTATAATTAATTGAAATTGTAAGTTAGTACACTATTATTATTTTATTTTCAAAGACTATTACATAGATTACGAATTTCGCCAAGACTACACTATAGAAAAATATTAATAAAGACAAACAATATTTAATCTATTCTCACTATGACCACAGACGTCAAGAACAAAAGTTTGACAATAAATAAATAGTACGCATGCGTGTGTGCGTAATGTTTTCTTTATTGATTTAATGTATCATTTAGGCATTATTTAAAAAAAAATTTGCATTGTGCACTTCTTCTCTATATTCTCTATAAGTGTGGAAAATTTCATACTCCTCCGTCCTCGCAATTTTCGTAAAAAGGGATACAAAGTTTATGCTTCACGTATTAATATAACATGATTACAGTTGGTAGGGCGTATTGTAGTTTCGCATTGTTAGGTGTGACTATGATCCCCATCTGCCTCATAGCATTAAAGCGTTCCAGTTCTAAGGGTGAAGAAGCAATTTTATAATGATTTTGACGTCATGACTCAAGGTGATTGGTATGAGTCGCGTATGATGTCTGCGTTCTTCGATAATTTTAGGGGATATAATTTTTAACTTATCTCTATGATATTCTTCAGCATTCATGAGTTTCCTTCAATTTCGTTATTGATAATACAATTTAGCGGATAAACATAAAATTAGAAATATACGAATTCTATAATAAAATATTTTATTAGTCGCTTTCAGGATCTTGCTTCGCCTCTGTGGACTACTCTTTATATAGCGTGGGCGGAAAACCAAAGTAGAAACAAAAGTAGACAATATTCTTGCTTCTTCAAGATTGGGTTTTTTTTTTTTTTTTTTTTTTTATTGCTTAGATGTGTGGACGAGCTCACAGCCCACCTGGTGTTAAGTGGTTACTGGAGCCCATAGACATCTACAACGTAAATGCGCCACACACCTTGAGATATAGTTCTAAGGTCTCAGTATAGTCACAACGGCTGCCCCACCCTTCAAACCGAAACGCATTACTGCTTCACGGCAGAAATAGGCGGGGCGGTGGTACCTACCCGTGCGGACTCACAAGAGGTCCTACCACCAGTAATTACGCAAATTATAATTTTGCGGGTTTGATTTTTATTGCACGATGTTATTCCTTCACCGTGGAAGTCAATCGTGAACATTTGTTGAGTACGTATTTCATTAGAAAAATTGGTACCCGCCAGCGAGATTCGAACACCAGTGCATCGCTCGATACGAATGCACCTAACGTCTTATCCTTTAGGCCACGACGACTTTCAAACTATTTTCATACGACAACAGCATTTCGTCAAAGTTGATTTAATGGTTTAGGTAAAAATTAATTTACGTCTACGTATGAAAACTCCACGAAAATACGACCAATAGTTCAGAAGATGAGCGCGAAATAAAATTGTCAGTAAATAATCTAGTCAAAATCGAATAACTTCTTCTGCTTCTGAGTTGATCTCTTCATTGCTGAAGGTCGTGTCTACTTTGAAGTTTTGATGACTCTATGCTACTCCCCGTAAATCGAATATAAACAAATTGTATTAAATTTCTTTATTTAGCCCCTTTGTTTTTTTACTTTTCTTCGATAGACAGAAACACTAGATTCTACTGTTTTATTGTATTTATAGATAATAATGATCTATTGGAACCATTGATAACTTGATTCCTACACATCATGGTTAATTTGTTCGGCTGTGGCTTTTGTCAGTTTAAGCACAAAATGATGTAAGTGCCTACTTAATTATGTACATACATTAAAAGTAAATCATAGTTGCTTAAGGGTGTGTACACACCGAGAGCGTTGTGTATGTCCTGCTATAATTGCAAGCATTATTAAAGTGTACAAAGTTAAAGTAATGTTACTTGTTTACACTCTCGGTGATTTATCACGCAAAAAGACGAATGACGCGTTTTTTTTTAATATCAGAAAAAAAAAAAACATTACAGGGAACCAGTTTACTAAACATAAATTAATGTTTTTATGCCTATTGAATGATATGTAAACTTTATTTAGTATTCAAATAGTTCAAATAATGATAAATCGGAGAATCAGTGATTTTTCAAACATGATGAATCATGTAGAATTGTATCCATGTCAATACGGAAAACGTGCGTAAGTGGGTTTCGTGTTACGCACGTGTGGCTTCAGTCGACAATCGAGTAAATTTTACAATGATTTAACATTGTTTTATGTAATAAGGGATTGGATGTTTTTTGTAATAAGAAGCGACGTCCTGAAAGGGCATGTTCCTCCCAAATAAAGAGTGATCTGTTTGAGATTTTGTCTCAAAGTTAGATAAGTGATAAAAAATTTTTGACAAGATGTTCCCGTCGTCGATTTCGTTAGAGAAAATGTGTTACGTCTGCGTTTGTTGAAGAAAAAATAGTTAGAGCGACTCGTGTATTGATAAATCGTACGAAATGGTAACTTCGTGTGTGCTATCAATCAAATTATTTTATACTAGCGACCCGCCCTCGCTTCGCTTCGGAAACATTAAAACAAACATGAAACTAAAAAAAAAAAAAAAAAATTAAAAAAGTAGCCTATGTTCATCAGGGACAATGTCGGCATCTAATGGAAAAATAATTTTTCAAATCGGTCCAGTAGTTTCGGAGCTTATTCGAAACAAACAAACAAACAAATCTTTCCTCTTTATAATATTAGTATAGAAAATACTGGGTCAATTGTAACATGAAGCATTCTGATTGTCATTTGATGTATTTAGCAACAGACTATCGGATGTTGGAAGTAAATTTATTAAAAATAAATTTAAAATAACTAAAGCATATATGGATCATTGGAACCAAGGCTCATTGATAGGAATGTTTATTTGGAAATATATAATATGTTTTTTAACATCGATGTCTTGAAAAAATATTAAGTTTTCTACATATATATTTGTTTACATGAATTAAAAGTCGATGTGTGTATGTTATCTGTATAGACCGGAACGGTTGGACTCGACTCTAGAAAATTGTTAGCTTGGCCTAGCGGGAGATTCTGTTTGGTAGCCATCGATTTCAAGTCAAATCAAATATCCCCCAGCAAAGCGGGTCGGGTTTGACTAGGATTACATAAACAGCAATATATAATAATATGTATGTGTGAGCGAAATTGACGTGCCCCTGCAAATCGAGCACTAATTATTACGTACGATCCTGATAAAATACGACACTTAGACAGCTGGTATTTCGAAAGATGAACATGACTTAATCGGAGCTGGATTGATAGCGGTGTGTTTGCTAATATCAATCAATGTCGCTACTGCCGCTATCATGATAATATGTTTCACGTTCTTTACGGCAACCTAATTCATTTTTATATACTTTAATACTAGAATAATAATTAATTATCATATGATCATATACCAATGACATATACTGATTTTTATTTCTGACGTGAAAGGGAGAAATATTTACGTCATAATGAATGAATGAATGATGAAAGGAGGAGTGCTCTGAGGAGTTGTTTGAGATGATTCGTTTTTATCTTGTTTTTATATCGTTATAATCTCGTTTTTACTATCGTACCGCCTGCCACCGGAGTAGAGTTCATCCATACTACCTGGAGCTATTACTGCGTTCATCCACAGTGCGTTTCCAGAGATCTTTATGCCACGTACCACGGCTTTAGAATGAGCTCCCCTCTACGGTGTTTCCTGAGCGCTATAACTTGTCCTTCTTCAAACGAGGCTTGTGGAGAGTACTTAACGGTAGGCAGTGACTTGGCTCTGCCCATGGCTTTGCTGAAGACCATGGGCGACGGTAATCACTCACCATCAGGTGAGCTGTATGCTCGTCTGCCTACAAGGGTAATAAAAAATAAGAACTTATTTGAGCAGCAAGAAAGGCAGAAAGGCATCGGAAGAAGAGGCTTCATCTGTTGTACCATCATCAGCATTACACTCGATGTTATTTTACCCATAAGTTCGGTTCGATGGTGTTGACACACGCATCAATATCTTCGAGGGAACCTTGTTCATGAATACGGTCCCTTTTTAAATATGCGATGAAAAGAAAACCACAAATGTTGAATTGCAATTTAAATCGTCATAGATTATTTTTCTGCACTTAAAATAAACTTGTTTAGGCTTTTTGCAACGTAATCGTGTCATCGAACCTTCGCGCAGGTGTGTAACGAGTGCATTTAACATTAATTACGCATTAAAGCCTTCGTCCACCTGCTAACACTAAACACAGCAAATAAATTTTACTGACTTCAGTAACATAATTTTAGTTTCAAAGTTATTTTTGTTGAGTTACAAAAATTTGAAAAATCGGCCGGTTGTTACGTGATCAAAAAATGAAAATCTTAAAATAAATTCAAAGTAAACAAAAAACTAAAATAAAAAAAATAAAAAAATGTTTTCATAAACAATCATCACAATAGTATCATCCCCTTGAAAAAAAATATTATATTGTTACTGTCATCGGTCTTTGATACGTCTCTACATAAATTTCAAGTTAGTCGTATGTGTTGAAGTTCGTGTTACGCTTACGTACGTAATTAAGTTGAAAAATTTCGTTGAATAGATCGATCAGATACAGGTCAATCATAAAAAAGCGTAGTAATAAAAAATCAACATTTCAAATTAAAATTTGCCTAGACATTTTATGAGCAAACATAAAATGCCACTTTAAATTGATCATTTTTCCGGTAAAACTTGATAGTTTCCTAAATCCAAATTATTATTTTCTGTATTTAAATCTATGTAATTGAAATCCACTAAGAATACTGTTGATGTTTTCTTTTTTTTTTTTTTTTTTTATTATTGAAAGTTTACTGGTGGCCCGAAGGCCTTTCCAGTTTCACCAGGACAGGTGGGCGAGCAAAGGCTCAGCCAAGAGGGGTGGGATTTGCTAACAACTGCCCGAGCGCCTCCGAAGGAGACCTAACAACTCAAGAGCAATTGTTTCGCGAATGAATCTACTACCGGATCGGAATCGCGACCCGCTCAGAAGATCCAGCGAGAAACTCAGCGGGCTGATGCATGGGTTAGGTTGCACGTCGACCTCTTTGTCGAGCTCGACGAGTACGGTTACCGGGGTCCCTAAGCCTGCCCCTAGTATTAGAGCTGAAGGCATATAATGCAAAGGTTATTGGATCTGATGGATCCGTAAGGACGTGTCTAGGGCGTCGACGGTGACTGGCTCCTGCATGATCAGGATTCGGGGAGTAGTCAGCGGCGGCAACGATAAGGCGATTATCATGACGCATAGCCTTATCGAAGTATCGTTCCGACGCTGACTTCATGTATTTCCGAATTGATTCGAGGCCCAGGTCGTCGTGTAGGTCAACGTTCCTCACGAACCACGGAGCCCCGACAGCTAACCTGCAAAAGCGGGATTGTAGGGATTGGAGGGTGTCTATGTGTGTGCGGGCCGCATGAGCGAACACCACACTCGCGTAAGTCATGACGGGCCTTATCCAAGTTTTGTAAAGTGTCACCTTGTTCCGAAGGGACATTTTACTCCGCTTACAGATCATGGGGTAGAGTCTACCGAGAATAAACGCGGCACGGTCACGGACTGATTTTATATGCGGGCGGAATGTCATTGATGCATCCAGGGTAACGCCCAGGTACTTGACCTTCCTGGCCCAGGGTATGGGTTGTCTAAAGAGAGTAATCGGGGGTGTGAGATTCCTCCTCCTAATCCGGGAGGAAATCCGTGTGGAGCTTCCCCTCTGAAATAGCACCGCAGTACTTTTCGCTGGGTTGATGTCTATGCGCCATTTTCGGAACCACTGTCCTAGGGCTAGGGCTGCGCTCTGAAGCTTCTTCGCGATTAGGGACTTATTTCTACTAGAATAGTAAACAGTCGTGTCGTCGGCGAATAAAGCTAAATGGGTCGGCGGCGACCGGGGAATATGGTTGACGAATAAGCTAAATAGGAGGGGTGAGAGGACAGAGCCTTGCGGGACTCCAGCTGTGAGAGGTCGTGGGGAGGAGCGGGTTCCCTCGACTCGATATCGAAAAGAGCGGTTCGACAAGAAGTCCCGTATGATGAGCACGAGACTATCCGGCACGCCCATGTTGAATAGTTTGAAAATCAAACCATTGTGCCAGACTTTGTCGAACGCTTTTGCGACGTCGAAGAAGAGAGCTCCCGTGTATAACGGTTTTGGTCGATTAAGCCCCACAAGAATGTGCTCCGTGAGGCGGTGCACCTGTTGAACGCATGAGTGATTTGTACGGAATCCGAATTGTTCATCGATGAGAATGCCCTTGGATGAGACGAAGTCTCTGAGGCGTTTGTAGAGCAGACGCTCGTACAGTTTGCCTAGAGACATGAGGAGGCTAATCGGGCGGTAGCTCGTCGGATGATTTTTTGGTTTACCGGGTTTATGTATGCCGATAACGTCCGCTTCTTTCCACACCGCGGGAAAGATACAGTTCGCCATAGCGGCATTGAAAATAGATGCCAACATCACGATGAGTTGGACGGGTAGAAGTTTAATAACGCGGTTAGATATACCGTCGGAACCGGGAGCCTTGCGAGGACGTAGGTCTTTGATCAAGTCTTTAACTTCCATCGGGGTGACGGGTGGTAACGCATCCGAGGGTGGCATGGAGGCTCTGCGTTCTACCTCACTGTCTACTAATTCTACATGAACAGGGTCCACGGATTGAGTGCTGGGCGTGCACTGGGTTTGCAATGTATCGGCCAGCAGCTCTGCTTTTTCGTCATCATCAAAGGCCGCGAGTCGGCCTGAGGGGCCTACGAGGGGGGGCATAGTTACTACCGTATCCGATTTGAACTGTTGATGTATTATGTGTATGTGAGTATGTATATTGGTATATAATTGGTATATATTTCATATTATATGTAAACGGTATATATTTTGTTTATTGTATGTATATATTTTCTAGAATGTATTATCTATAATACACCGCAACATACATGCTATATTTTTTAAATTTTCCAGAAATTCTATAAATTGAACGGTTGTCTGGAAGAGATCGCTTTTAGCGATAAGACCGCCTATTGTACAAATGTATCTGCTTTTTTTAATTGTTTTTTGAATGTCAATTGTGTTTTGGTGTGCAATAAAGTGTATTCTCTCTCTCTCTCTCTCTCTAAGAATATTTGGAGAGAATCTTAGGGAGTTGAACTTAAGGGACTAATTGGCAGTCTTCAACGAATTTGGAAACGTGGGCTTTAGGTGCTGCTAGAGTTAGATTTAGTGGCGTCCTACAGCATCAATAGTGGATCAGCTGATTTATCTACTTATTATGAAGGTCGTAGAGAAATTCAGGATAACTCTTAGATATGGAAACTTCTCGATTCGTGGCATCAAACAGCCACAGAAAGTGATCAGGGTAGTGACGGTCCTGTGCCTCAAAACGAATGGAAAGACCAACCCTGTGCTTTTTGTTGCGGCAACTTCCGTGCAGAGAAGAAAGGTTCACGTATAAACTGGTTTGGGTTTGTTAAGCTCTACTAGATTGTGCTTCCTGAAGTGGAAAGCCAGTTCAAAACACGAGTGATTGAAACAGCATCTAAATTGTTCATCTACAAGAATACCTTAAAAGAAATCAAGTCCCTGATACTCTTGCAGAGGAGACGTTTGCAAAATTTTCATACAGACACGAGGGGAAACGAAAACCTCTTAGTGAATATCCTAAATTGAGAATCGAATGCCCTTAACTTTAGTTCTCTGAATCGTTTATCTGAATGCCGACCACACGTTTGTTGATTCAGTTCTAAAGTTGTAACTGATAAACCAGGTACAGCTTCGGGTATGTGTCGCTAAAGTTACAAAACCGGATTTCGTTACGAGCCATCATTGAGATACGAGTTTGAATAATTCAAGTCATTTGTAAAGGATAATATATATTGTCGTTTACGAACTAAATCTATTTATAGTAGTGATAGAATGAAATACGCACTTTTATGGTATCACGTGATGGCTATAGAAATCTGTCATATTATAGGTAGACACTTGTTTTTGATTCTTGAAGAGTTTTAAATTATTATGTGATAGTTTGAAACAATGAAAATGATTATTGTGTTAATTAAATGGAAATCTCAGCAGTATTGTAAAATATATTTTGTAATATTTAGCGTGGAACTCAATCATATTGAAGTGTAGTCTTGTAATATTTCGTAAAAGTTAGGAACCGGCCACGAAAATTTTGAATAGGTGACAGGCATGTGATAGGCATGAAAGTTATTAATTACTGGTATAATATAAATAGCAAAACCAAATTTAATATATTACAAATCTAATTTAATATATTATAAATCTTCAAACGCTTGAAGGAGGTTACACATGATGCTAAGGCTGGCTGGTAGTTTGCACAGAGAATGAGTCTGGCTGTCCAACGAGGCAACGTAGCCAGTATCTTGGGAACTGTGCCTCCTTCAAGCGCATTGGAAGTTCTGTTCTACTTTATTTAAAAAAAATAAAAATATATATATATATATATATATTACAAATGTTAAGCATACCTATATCAATGTTTATGCTCTAAATTAATTCAAAGAACAGCGAAGGTCAAATATTATACTAAGAACGCTTTGTGCACAAAAAATCTTCGGAGCGTACATACTTAATTCATTGATTCAAAATAAGGTTTGATTTCGATAAAACGTTTCCTAATAAGGTTAACGATTTTGTATAATATTAGCCTACATTACATCGTATTGGATGGTAAGGTGGAATGCACACTCGATGCGAATAAACAAAACAATGATAATATATATTTCAAAAATTTATTTCAGTCGAAATACTAAGCATGCTATATGTATTCGCATATAATTCGCGACAGATATTTTTGTAACATAAGTCGTTATCAGCTAGTCAATAAAATTCAATTTAACTTTCTTCACACAAAATGAAGCTTTTTATTGCGTTACAGGAACCCATAGATACTGCAACGTGAATGTCGTCACTCACCTTAAGACATTGTTTCCCTTGGAGGCTTGTGGAGATTATTAAACGGTAAACAGCGGCTTGGCTCTGCCCCTGGCATTGCTGAAGTCCATGGGCGACGGTAACCACTCACCATCAGGTGAGCCGTATGCTCGTCTGCCTACAAGGGCAATAAAAAAAAAAGCATGTGATAGAACTATCAATTGTATACGGCTGTACTATCTATCTGTCATACTGTCCTCAATTCGGAATAAATGACTGTTTAAATTCACAGTACAAATAAGCAGAAGGGTTCTACCTATCTGTGCAGACTTCCAATAGACACTACCACCAGCAAAAACCGGCTAGCGATAAAAGAGAGTCGGTACTGCGATACGCTGTACTCGGAGAACGCAGTTGCCGGTTAATAATAATATAATAATAATAATAATAGAATTTGGAAACAGAAAAAAGTTTACATAGTCCCAATAATAATACCAACCACTGGAGTTGTCCCAAACCACATCCACAACAGCTTAAAGCTTCTAGATTTAAAAGATAACATATTTATTTCACTACAAAAGGCACCTATCCTAAATACATGCAGAATAGTAAGAAAACCAAATTTACTACATGAAATATTAACTCATAGCTACTGTATATTACTTGGCTAAAAGCCCGTATATACAGTTCTACCGGCTCTGTCGACAGACTGAACTGAGAAAGGAAAAACCCATGAACATAATAATAATAATAATTCCAATAATATAACTCTTTATTTGACACCACGTGTACAGAGTAAGCATATAAAACAAATAATAGACGGTGACATAAATTGGCGGCCTTAGCGCTGAAAGCGATCTCTTCCAGGCAACCTTGCAAGCAGAGGAATAAGCAAACTAGCATGGACGGTGTTATATCTTAATAAACTTACATAAAAATATATACTTATATACACGTGTGAGACTAAATACAATATAACATAGACTTACACACGATTAAAATATATAAATAAATATTAAAAATATGCAAGTAAATACAAAATAAGTAGCAACTTATACAGTTATATCGTAGGAGCCATATTATTGTGCAAGGTAGTGCAATTTTAATGTTAATTCTTTAGTCCTCTTTTCCGATACCTACGGGAAGAGAAAAGATGTCGCCGCTGTTGTAAATTTTGGTCACACAATACACTGGAAGTCGATTTTCAAGAAAGTATTTACAGTTCGAGATTCATGTCCCAATTTCTACTTCAGACTTATACACATTTTTCTATGATTTATGGGCTGATTAAAAATGATTCCTCAATATAAGTATGTAGCATAATATCTAATCAATAATCCTAGGCGATTGATAAGAATATATCACGCTAGCTGATTCGCGTGCAGTGGGTCCACGGGCTTAGTAAGAAATCTATTTCATGTGGCTTAGTTATCTCAAGTTACAATATCATATTAAGACAAGTCTTGGGTGCTACTGCCTGTAGGGCTTTATCATACCTGCATTATGACACAATAATTCTGTTTATTTCTACATCAAAACAAACTCACGTTTATTTCTAAAGACGCTTTTGGAAGACAAAAAATCTGTCCAGTAAAACTGAGGTTTTGGGGTCTGAAGGTGGTGTTCGTGTGCTCTGGTAATCGCTTGGCATCATCTTAACTTTGAGTCATCAAAAGCTAATTCATTTATGCATATTAACATGTTTTTATTTCTTTCGCCTGTTTGTATGTAACATCATCTTTGAATGTGATTTTTAGCCATTTCAAAACGATGTATTGAATAGAAATTTAGGACATTTATTTGTAGACAATAAAAAAAAAACTACAAAAAGCGTGGGGTTCTTACTACTATAATTTGATTTAAAAAACCTAACCCTTATTACATAAACCCTTCTTAAACTATTTGCAGCATTTCATGTTAAATACCCAACACTTTTTCAAATCAAATTATGTTGTCAATAACTTAATACTTATTCTAAAGCTGTTTGAATTATGTATAATAAGCTACTAAATTTGCGTGACTGGAATGATATGATGTATCTATATTTAAAAACAACCATAAATTGATCTTCTTATTTCAGTCAGTTAAAAAAGCGCATTTTTTTAAACTATTACTTATTTTTAGCATCTTCTTAAATGGTATGATGTTTTTACATCTATTTTTATCCATAACCAGTTAAATAGTACCGTTCCTTGAAAACTTGATAAACACGATAACAGGAAATCACACCGTTATCGTCGTTTGTAAGTTTTAACGCAAACTCGGCTGTGAGACAAATAAACCGAGAAAGATTGTAAAAAATCTTACGGCCGACTTCATTTCAATTTAGTGAGTATGTGGATTTGTTTTTTTTTATGCCGAGACGGGTGCAAAATCTCACGGTCCACCAGTGGTATGGTTACAAGAAATTTACTATAACAAAAGGAAATATTTCTTGCACAAACTGAATCGAAATCTGGTGGTGATTATGGTAAACTTCAAACTATTAAGTGAACACTAGTTAATCTAAACGTTCGACTTTCAACGGCCCCAATTTAGGAATCTCCCAATTAGCTAAGCCGGAGAATCGAACCCTAGTCCTTTACTACAGTCTAATGAACACTAACCACCAAACTAAAGGGTCATAGAGATCAACGCTGCGACAATACCTACCTTCACTATGTACCTATGTAACATAAGCCCTTCTTATCAACTAAATTTCAAATTCATCTAACCTTCATTAATTCGTAAGCTTTGTTTAGATTTACAACCAGAATGAGTGATTTGAAGGATAAGTAGATACAAACCGGTTGGCCCTGTCAGCGGCTAAAAATAGTACAGCACAATGCGACGTGTTTAAGATAAACCGCTTTATTCTCTCGGTTAGAACAAAGTAGTTAATGATCTTAAAATTACCTTCCTAATACTAATGTACAGGAAAAGAAATTAATCTTTTTTTTAATAACAGCGAAATTCCTAAATTCGTATAATATGGAATAGTTTTATTGATTTTCATATTTGATCTCAGCTCGGACATGGGCAAAGTTCCTGGCTGAGCCTTTGCTCGCCCACCTGTCCTGGTGAAACTGGAAAGGCCTCCGGGCCACCAGTAATGCTTCAATCATAAAAAAAAAAAAAAAAAAAACATGGGCAACGCTAACGTATACCGTTAAGTTAAGTTAGAAAAGAGTTCATGGCGCTTTTCTAACGTGTAATATAGAATAATATATGTAGATGATTAAATATATATTATCCAATATTCCCTGCACTGGAAGAGACTATTCCTTTCACGTGATATAGCTTATCTTTAGTTTAGCGGATTTCTAGAAACCTTTTCCACATTGAAAGATAAAATTGTGGAACGTGTTTCCCCCCCTATGAAATTATTCAAACGTGTCTTATGAAGAATATTCGTGGCACGACAGACACAGTTCTGTCGCTGGCATTTTTAGTGTTCACAGCTAGTAATTTTATAACATTCGATTTAAAGAATTTCGTTTTTGTCTATGTTTTAGAGTTCGATACTATCTTTGAATATAGAGAGCAACTTTTTTTATCACATAAAATAAAATACGTTCTCTATTATAAATTATTATTTAGGTCAATAGTTTATTGAGATATACGCATGCTAAGTCGTAAAAAACGTTTTAAACTTTAAAGAAAAATAACCAGACATTGTTGAAAGACAAATTATAATGTCATCTATTTTTTGACATATTATCGAATTATTTAATGGTAGAGTGTAATGTGAGGAAAAGTAACAGGATCCCGCCTATTTCTGCCGTGAAGAGATTTTATGCGATTCGATTTGCAAGTCGATCGATTTCATGAATTAAGGAGGATGGCGTCACAATTGTCATGTGTATTGCTCCGATCATCGCTTAATACCAAGTGAGCGAAGAGCTCACCTACCGTTCTAGCCATCCAAAGTAATATTCTTCTTCTCAGTCGCATGCACTCTTGGTAGAGTGGTCGTGGTCATCACTTCGGGTGGTGGTGCGCTTCACCAGACGTCGCCATTCCTCGCATACCGCGGCCCTTCTTGTGCACTCGTTAACGGGACCGTTTAGTGCTGCCTTTATTTGGTCGGTCCATTGTAATCAAAGTAATAGTAATAGTATATTTCATTGACTAAAAGATAAACTTATTATTTAAATTATGAACGATTGATCGAACGATCATCCAGAATACGGAAACTGTGTATTAGGCATGAAAACTGACGTGTGCGTTTTTTTCTTGTTTCCCCTATACCCACTGTAAGAGAACGAGAGAGAGAGATAGAGAGAGAGAGAGAGAGAGAGAGAGAGAGAGAGAGAGAATACACTTTATTGCACACCAAAACGCAATTAACACTGATCCTGTAGACCGAATGAATCGTCGACGTCGCCCAAAGCACGTAATTACGGATCTTCCTGATCCATTAACGGTGCTTTTAGGCACCACAAGCACCGGTCACCGTCCAGGGCTCAACGAGCGAATTAACCCATAGACACAGCCCACAGAGTTTCTCGCCGGACCTTCAGTGGGTCGCGTTTCCGATCCGGTGGTAGATTCTGCGAAGCACTGCTCTTGCTAGGGTCAGTGTTAGCAACACAGTGTTAGCAGTGTTTGAGCCCCGTGAGCTCACCTACACACGTTAGGGTGTAGCTGAAATAGCCTCTCAAGGCTATCAGCATAGGTAGGAAAAAAAAAACACACTAGAAAACAGTTAACAAGCAGATACATTTGTACAATAGGCGGTCTTATCGCTAAAAATGATCTTGTCCAGACTGGCGTTTAATTAGCAGAAGTTCTAGAAAAGATAAAAATATATAATAGCAGGTAGGTTGCGATGTACTCATTATTATCGAAAATATATACATACAATTAATAGAAGTACACAAAACGAGGTTTCATCTGGTTTTTTTTTAAATAAAACTTGTCTGTATACCATACCTTGTAATTACTTTGTAGAGTTCTTGTTGGCACTTCAGATACATCGTCAAAGTACGGTTGCTGCATGAGAGTTGTTACAATTAATATTCACATTTATAAAGCCGTAATTGATATGAGACGTAGTAGCGTGCTAGGTTTAAATGAAATAGGTATTATTACGTCAACGTACGATCGCTTAGTATGTACAAAGGTCGTCTCTTCACTCATTCAAATGAATGCAAACAATGTAGGAATGGGTTTATTGTTACTGAATATTTAGCATACTATTGTCCTTAATACTACATACGCTTTACGCTATTCTGTTTGTTCTTTGAAACACTGATGTATTCAGTCGTGAAATTCATAGTTTACTTATAGAGTCTAGTTTTGTATTAATCAAATAGTTAATTCGGCGGGCTAGCTGTGCCCCTGACATTGCTGATGTCTAAGAAACACTGCCTACATTGGCAATACAATGGCATTAACAATTTACATTAAGTGTACCTACTACTTCCATGGTCCTTTTCATCTATAACTTCTTCTCCGTACAGAGTTGCCAGGAAGGGCTCGCTCTAACATAAGGCCGTCGACTGTGGTACTTTAATTTTTAACCGTTATTTTAAGGTTTACTTTCGTATTTTACTTGTCGTATTTCTATGAAAGATTATCTATTTTAAAAGTGATATACGAAACCACAGTAATATTATCTAGTTCATGTGAATCTTGGTCATAGGCTTTTTTTAAATACCAAAGTGATTGCTTTTAATTAAAATTTTGACTGAATTTAAAACGATATCATCTACTTATTTTAAACAGATTTTCTAAATTTGTAATTTTTTTAATGTTACATTGAAAACCGTAACTCTATTCTTAAATTCCTATAAAAATAAAAAAATAAAAATTTCATTTGACAATATCATATTATGGATGATCGAATCGAATCGATTGAAATGATGAACTAAATGTACTAAAACTGTGATCACAAGTAGGTACGTTTTATGTCAGTTGTTGATGTTGTTTGTTGGTCTCACTCGGTCAGTCGTGTGGGATTCAATGGTTGTAATTCCAAGGTCGACTACCTCGTGCTTTTAAAGCCGAGTGCCCACACATTTGTGTTATTCGGAAATAGCATAAGTTTTTTTTCTTTTTGGACGAGCTCACTTGGTATTAGGTGGTTACCGGAGCCCATAGACATCTACAACGTAAATGCCACCACCCTCCTTGAGATATGAGTTCTAAGTATAAATACAACGGCTGCCCCGCCCTTCGTACCGAAACACATTACTGCTTCACGGCAGAAATTGGCACGGTGGTGGTACCTAACCGTGCGGACTCACAACAAGCCCTACCACCGGTACAAAATCCAGTTAAAATCTAAATTTCATTCATTAATAGGCAGCGGCTTGGTTGTGCTTCTGGAATAGGCCGACGTATACGGGTCGTATGCTAATCTGCTTATAATACGGCTATGGAATGAGCTCCCCTCCACGGTGTTTCCCGAGCGCTATGTCCTTCTTCAAACGAGGCTTGTGGAGAGTATTAAGCAGTAGGCAGCGGCTTGGCTCTGCCCCTGGCATTGCTGAAGTCCATGGGCGACGGTAACCACTCACCATTAGGTGGGCCATGTGCTCCATGCATCTGCCTATAAGGGCAATAAAAAAAAAGGCTAACAACTTTTAAACAATGTGTAATTCATTAATTTTTTTTTTTTGTTGACCTAAAATTACTTTTACCTGTTTTCAAAATTTCATGTTGTTACTAATAAAATTGCTGATCGATTTATTTCACTTCACTGGTGGTAGGACCTTTTGTGAGTCTGCACGGGTAGGTACCACCACCCCGCTTATTTCTGCCGTGAAGCAGTAATGCGTTTCGGTTTGAAGGGTGGGGCAGCCGTTGTAACTATACTGAGACCTTAGAACTGATATCTCAAGGTGGGTGGCGCATTTACGTCGCAGATGTCTATGGGCTCCAGTAACCACTTAACACCAGGTGGGCTGCGAGCTCGTCCACCTATCTAAGCAATAAAAAAAAAAACTTTAAAATTTTGCGCGGAGAAAATTCATTGTGGTCAACGTTTAAGCTTGCGTCGTATCTGCGCGGTTCCACCGTGAACTGGCGAACTATGGCAAATGCGAGGCAGTTGGCGCTTCATGACAATATTCGCTAAGTGCGCACACGCAGCACCCGTCTCGCGGACTTCAATAACAGCACGCGATATTAAAATAATAATAATTAAAAAAAACTGATAAACAATATCGTTGAAGTGGCCCCCGGTAACCGCGTGTCGCAGGCGTTCAGTGTAATTGTGAATCGGTTTTTTAATTAGCATGTAAATCGTGTCAGTGATTATATTGCGCGAGGTAAACGACTTGTTGAGGTTTTAATGTCGAGCTTATGAATGGATTCGACTTATTTAATATTTATTTTAGGTACTCAGTGTAATATTTAGCTTTCTTTTTGAAACGTCTGCTTTGAGATGACTGAGAAATTTATTGAAAATGTACATGTGTTGATGTTGCGAAAGTTAAAGAGAAAATTTTATTCATATTTTTAAATTTCATTCCATATTCGATATTTAAAATAAGTTTCTGTGTCACTAAGCAGATGATAATTCTTCACTAAGTTCACAAAGCAGTGATTAGTGGCGCGATGACCCCTGATTTTACTGAGCGGAGCCTTGAACCGGCGTTCTAGGTTTCCGTTATCTGTAAGAAAATAAATTAGTTCCAGTTACATCATAAAATTAGCATAGTAACAATCGAGCATTTCAGTATTTTATTCGAGAACTTATCGTTAGTCGTACAAATAATTAAAAATACTTTTACGTTCTTCAACTACGACACGGTTTTATCCACTAAAACTGCAATGTATTCAAAACGTCAGTTACAAAATAATGACAAAAGAAATCGCAAAATAAATCCTTAAAATTAAATTTTTATCACTTAATTTCGTACCACAAAAAGTTAAATTACAAAAATCCAATTTATCATTCACGCTCTGCATAATTTTATATAAAATCACTTTTAATTGCTCTGTCGTGGTTTTTGAGATAGCCAGAACATATTATATATTAAAATAAAATTTACTAATCAAACATTATTAATTATAATTAATAATTCTTAACTTTAGTAACTAGCAAGTGTAATGTTTTTATAGATCATCATATCAACATACCGCAGACAAAGTTCAGTCAAAATACATATCTATCTCAATGAGCATAAAACATAGTTTCAATTACCGATTTAAAAACCATTCATTTAATGTCAAAACGATAACGCGAAATGTCAATCAGAGATCGAAAATAAGGAAATACAAAATAATTTTAGTATAATTAATTACAGATCATATTGGTTTGACTAATTATGGAAAACGAAGAGTCCCAAGTACAAGCTCACAAGTTGCTTGGACAGAAGAATGTTGCAGCAACAAGAAAAGATAATTTTCTCACAAAGCGTCTACGATCATGTAAGTATAAATAACTTATCTTCTTTGGTCTGTCCTGAATATATGAAACTGTGTTATGGGATATGTCTCACGGGATAAACGCAGATATTTATTCCAGTGGTTCAGTTTAATAAGCCTGCTACAGTGAATCATGGTAAAGTCGTGTTACAGAATAGTGAAATAAATAGCTCCAATTTTCCAAAGTGTCACCCAAACAACACAACTTAGAGTGAACGCAACATGGTCATTTAGCTCTAAAATAATCAACGAGAAAATCATAGTTACAATCGACATTATAAAAGTATTAGATTTTCTTAATGATTTAATTTATCAATCAATAGTTTTGTCTTTTTTGCTTCTCGTACGGATACTCGCCTTTATAAAATTCATTTTATAGTAGATAGCATATATACTGTTATATTGTTTAAGTTTTTTTTGTAGATTCCCCAGCGTTAAAAAAATAAAAAATAAAAAAAATAAAATAAAAAAAGGGTTTTTCTTATAGTTTCTATGTTGAAAAAATAACGTGAGAATATATGCATATAAACTATGTTGCTCTTAATATTGTAAACTTGTTTCGTACTGTGGCGCTGTTATATTCCTTTAAAATGGAACAGACATCGAATTTCAAATCAGCGCTCGTAAAATACTGATTTTCTGTATTAAATTATGAATATAATATATATTTGCTATATTATTATGTATTTGATAATTTTTCGGGAATCACAAACGGTAATGTAAGCGGACAAATGTTTAAAACAGTAAATATGACATCGATTTGTTCTCTTCTTTTAAAGACAGTTTCGGGTAACAGGTCATTACATTTTTTTTAAATCAAGAACTAAATAACAAATTGATGGGCCGATTTGACGTTTCAAACTTATTCCTCTTACAATATTTACAAGAATTTTATTTGAACTTATACAATTTTTTAACATTCGGGACTGCTCTTTTGAGCACTTCGTTATGGGAGTACAGAAGAACATATTTTCTCACCGCGTTCTTAAAATGTATTAATTAATTTTTACGAGGACTTTTGACATAGTTACCGAACTTCATGATTTCATCCTACGCGACAGTCTACTGATACATACCATTCCTTATATAGCGGCTACAGTTAGAAGTATTTTTTGCAAACATCCAAGTGTCTCGGATGTCTTAAACTTGAAATTTTGAACGTTGTTCAAACCAAATTGTAGAATCTAAAAGGCGAAACGATACTTCAAACCTGTTTAAAGTTCAAACATTTTTTAGACCGGAGCCTAAGGCACTATTTGGAGTAATATTGGCATTTTATGTGGAAATAGGCTTTAATCTTTGTAGGCAGCGGCTTGGCTTTGCCCCTGGCATTGCTGAAGTCCATAGGCGACGGTAACCACTCACCATGGTGGGCCGTATGCTCGTCTGCCTACAAGGGCAATAAAAAAAAATATTTTTTTATTTAGTGGGTGAAATTGCCAAAACATCGTTCTGAAAAATTCGAATGTAATGACAGTCATTTTTTAAAAACAGGAAGAAAGAACATCGGATGCCGTTGTACGATTTTCCAAGTCAATGCAAGCCTTACATATCGTTTCCTTCCCACGCAAAATTTCGTAGAGATTCTGTTGGTATATTATCTGCTAATGATATATTTACCAATTTGTCAACAAATTTAAGGCACCATAACATATCAAATGATATCTAGTGGAGCCTGAAAACAAAGTCTATAGGACATTATTATGGATTAGATATATGGACTACGATATAGATTTTATTTAAGTAGCAAAGATATTTTGCTGGTTATGACAGAAATAGTGATACACCGATAGCTGACAATTTCATATGATTCAAAACAGACAAGAATCAAGTTTTATATAAAGCATCAATACTATTAAGACTTTGATTTTTAATTTTGTACGAGAACTCCTAAAGCGTGAACAAAGCTATTGACGTTCCATCATTTATCATCTTATTTGATGGTACTACTAGCTGATAGGAGCAGACTAGAATAGAGACCTCGATGTTGAACACATTCTTAATAATAATAAACGTATATAAAGATACAATTTGAAACTAGATATACCCGTCCGCTTCGCTGGACATTTAAAATTAACATTATTATTTCTCATCCCCATAAAGATTCTCGTCATTAACGCCCCCGCAACTGGTGTAGGGAGTCCAACACTCATATAAGTATTAGCTTATCCATTAAGTACATGTATTTTTTACATGGATACCAAGTTTCAAGTCAATCAGATGCACGATTCAGTAGCTATAACGGAACATCCGTAAAAACCACTGTAGATTTATATATTAGTATAAATAGATATACTGTTCGAATAACAATTTGAATCAGTAGTTTTTTTGATATTTTGACATAACTAATATTAAAACAATACGTATCCGATAACTATGCATTACAAACAATCTTTACTTAAGCTAATCCGTAATTTATAAGATATATACCCTGCTGGTCACTGTGCGGTCGGCTTAAGATCAAGTTATGTAATGTATAAGGTCTGTTATGTAATTGACCCTTTTGAATATATTAATAAATACGCTATATTACATATTTTGGATCTTACCGAAACTTTTTCTCTGTCTAAATCTTGGATGGAATTCAAATGTTGACGCAATCTTGACGTCCATTATTTCTTTTCTATTTTGTTTCAAAATTTGGTTTAATCAAATCAATGTTTGTATCATTTTCTGCATTGAAATTATTGTTAAACACGAAAACTCTCTCTTTTTATCGTCCTAGTTATTATCCCACGCGGTGATAGAGTGAGCTTTCCTTATGATTCTCCTCCATTTCGCTCTATCTTCGACATCATCGTCAGTAACATCTCATTGTCTATTGCCCTTCAGAACTACATCTTTCTATCTTGTCTTGGGTCTTTCTCTAATTTTCTGATCAGGGAGTCAAGGAGTTTGACTTGCAGCGCCAAATTTCCGATGTAATCTGATGGCCTAATTTTTACGTACTTATACTATGTCAGCGTACTCTCCTAAATCTTGTAGGCGATGTCAATACGAAAAAATAATTTAAAATAACGTTTACAGGTTGCATCATACCTCAAAGGTACATTCTCGGAGTTATGGGGCTAATGGGGGTTTGTAATGCGTACACAATGAGGGTTTGTCTTAATTTAGCCATTACTCAGATGGTAAATAAAACTATAACAAACGAGACGCATGTCATCGATCCATACGCATGCTCCAGTGGCGACGTTACTGGAAATAAAACTGAGATTCTAAAACCGGTAAGTTGAATTGAACGTTAATATGAATAAATTGTTTCAAATTATATAGTAAAAACGCAATGTTTTGTGGCGTTTAAGAACGCACCCTTTTATGATGCGTAAGCCGGAACGCACGAGAGGTGGAAAAAAGAATAATATAGTCTGTGACACGGGACCCTTTTTTACCGCCAAAAATTTAAAACGTAAAAAAATAATTTATAATGTGTTAAATAACTATATAATATAATTACTTAGAATTGTTTATGCCGCTACAACAATAAAATTTATATTGTTCCAACTGTGGTGTTAATTACATAAAACACGACTTTACGGCGAAATAAAGAAGGGACTCTATATGAACTCCCTTAGTTTCATTTATTTCGATGCGTTCAAAATCAACAAAGCTTATGAATATAACATTAAATTCAGACATTTACGCCTACAATTATATTCTCTGATCGTATCATAACTTCTTAAATTAACTTAAATAAAATATATTTAGGATAAGTTAAATCTCCCTACCGTCCACCGGAACTATTTCTAAACTAAATTAACTTCAAACTATACAATAGCTAAGTAAGAATCGCTTAACTGTTGGGAAGACTGGAACTTTACCAAGAATGGACGTTGATACTGACATACAGATGAAATATTAGTCTATATACCAACAAAGGTTCATTGAAATCAGTATTACCTAGAAATTGATGTAAACTCATTTATCTTTATTAATGGCAATCCGTCACAACAAACATGAACGAAGACGTGTACGCCAGACAAAACCTATTATTTTGTTCTGAATAACACATGAAATGTAATAATAATAAGCTAAATGTCAATAATGTGATATTTTTTCTATTGATATGTCACGATTATTCAATGACTATCTTATCGTGTGTAGAATTCTTCCGCTAATATTCAGATTAGCTTAGAACAAAACTGCGTAAGCCTTGTTTAGATTTTGAAGGTGATTGATCACTTTTATACAAATTTGTTGGCGTAAATCCCCATAAAATCCAGATATATATATATATAGATATAATTTTTTTGGAGTGAAACTTCTTTAGGCGCATGAGGGTAAATTTTTTACAAATGTAACGTCACGCAGGTATGCAACGGAAGTGTCGAAAAATTTTAATACAGCGCGATCTATGAGATTTTTTAATACTAACGTGCGTAAGAAACCTCTTGTAGTGAATTTCAATTTAGGATTATACGTGACGTTAAAATATCGATTCACAGAGGGCGCTACCTCATACTATAAAAGATGATTTACAATTATTTACTAATGACAACATTTTACATATACTTAGACATTTAGGATAATTGTATTTTAATTTTTGAAGGTTTCACTTCTAACACGTATGAATTGCACACATGTTTCTTTTTTTTTAATTATTATTACTCGACAGTTGTTTACTGGTTTTAGCACGTATTGTAAGTCCGTGGATATTTTGCTTATTTCTGCAACGATCAACTGGTCAATTATGAATTGGAAATACTTTAAAATTTTAAGTTACTAAATACAACCATAAGACCGCATTTCAGCATATTTTAAATAAAGAGCCCTTTTAACCTAAACCAACTCACTGTCCTCATTCTAGTTATGATACTAGGTCATAATGAAACAGACATACAAACAATGAGACAAACCATATAGAAAATTAAGAATGACATCTTTACTGCCAGTCATAGCATTCATTACATCCATGTATTTAAGTGCATCTTTAAATCAGTTATTGCTTACATGCAATGTTGATTGGTTGAATGCTTTTATGCCAATTTTCAGTGTAGAAAATAATAGAATTCTATTATAAAAAACGTATTGGCATTAACCTAGTGTGCGGTGCAAATAATATTAAAGCTTAACTAATTCGCGAGTTCACTTGACATTTTATGGATTTTATGGTAGGCAGCGGCTTGGCTCTGCCCCTGGCATTGCTGACGTCCATGAGCGACGGTTTTTTTTTTTTTTTTTTATGATTGAAACTTTACTGGTGGCCCGAAGGCCTTTCCAGTTTCACCAGGACAGGTGGGCGAGCAAAGGCTCAGCCAAGAGGGGTGGGATTTGCTAACAACTGCCCGAGCGCCTCCGAAGGAGACCTAACAACTCAAGAGCAATTGTTTCGCGAATGAATCTACTACCTCTTTGTCGAGTTCGACGAGTACGGTTACCGGGGTCCCTAAGCCTGCCCCTAGTATTAGAGCTGAAGGCATCTAATGCAAAGGTTATTGGATCTGATGGATCCGTAAGGACGTGTCTAGGGCGTCGACTGTGACTGGCTCCTGCATGATCAGGATTCGGGGAGTAGTCAGCGGCGGCAACGATAAGGCGATTATCATGACGCATAGCCTTATCGAAGTATCGTTCCGACGCTGACTTCATGTATTTCCGAATTGATTCGAGGCCCAGGTCGTCGTGTAGGTCAACGTTCCTCACGAACCACGGAGCCCCGACAGCTAACCTGCAAAAGCGGGATTGTAGGGATTGGAGGGTGTCTATGTGTGTGCGGGCCACGTGAGCGAACACCACACTCGCGTAAGTCATGACGGGCCTTATGCAAGTTTTGTAAAGTGTCACCTTGTTCCGAAGGGACATTTTACTCCGCTTACAGATCATGGGGTAGAGTCTACCGAGAATAAACGCGGCACGGTCACGGATTGATTTTATATGCGGGCGGAATGTCATCGATGCATCCAGGGTAACGCCCAGGTACTTGACCTTCCTGGCCCAGGGTATGGGTTGTCTAAAGAGAGTAATCGGGGGTGTGAGATTCCTCCTCCTAATCCGGGAGGAAATCCGTGTGGAGCTTCCCCTCTGAAATAGCACCGCAGTACTTTTCGCTGGGTTGATGTCTATGCGCCATTTTCGGAACCACTGTCCTAGGGCTAGGGCTGCGCTCTGAAGCTTCTTCGCGATTAGGGACTTATTTCGACTAGAATAGTAAACAGTCGTGTCGTCGGCGAATAAAGCTAAATGGGTCGGCGGCGACCGGGGAATATCGTTGACGAATAAGCTAAATAGGAGGGGTGAGAGGACAGAGCCTTGCGGGACTCCAGCTGTGAGAGGTCGTGGGGAGGAGCGGGTTCCCTCGACTCGATATCGAAAAGAGCGGTTCGACAAGAAGTCCCGTATGATGAGCACGAGACTATCCGGCACGCCCATGTTGAATAGTTTGAAAATCAAACCATTGTGCCAGACTTTGTCGAACGCTTTTGCGACGTCGAAGAAGAGAGCTCCCGTGTATAACGGTTTTGGTCGATTAAGCCCCACAAGAATGTGCTCCGTGAGGCGGTGCACCTGTTGAACGCATGAGTGATTTGTACGGAATCCGAATTGTTCATCGATGAGAATGCCCTTGGATGAGACGAAGTCTCTGAGGCGTTTGTAGAGCAGACGCTCATACAGTTTGCCTAGAGACATGAGGAGGCTAATCGGGCGGTAGCTCGTCGGATGATTTTTTGGTTTACCGGGTTTATGTATGCCGATAACGTCCGCTTCTTTCCACACCGCGGGAAAGATACAGTTCGCCATAGCGGCATTGAAAATAGATGCCAACATCACGATGAGTTGGACGGGTAGAAGTTTAATAACGCGGTTAGATATACCGTCGGAACCGGGAGCCTTGCGAGGACGTAGGTCTTTGATCAAGTCTTTAACTTCTATCGGGGTGACGGGTGGTAACGCATCCGATGGTGGCAAGGAGGCTCTGCGTTCTACCTCACTGTCTACTAATTCTACATGAACAGGGTCCACGGATTGAGTGCTGGGCGTGCACTGGGTTTGCAATGTATCGGCCAGCAGCTCTGCTTTTTCGTCATCATCGAACGCCGCGAGTCGGCCTGAGGGGCCTACGAGGGGGGGCATAGTTACTACCGTATCCGATTTGAGAGTACGAGCTAAGCGGTAGTAAGACCTTTGGGAGGGCGCGAGTCCTTCTAAGAAATCAGACCATCTGGCATCTCGGACTTCGGCGATGCGAGACTTTACGTCGCGTTGTAGGGCACGCATTCGAATACGATTTTCCGCGGTAGAATACCTGTCGTAGGCGCGTATCGAAGCGTTCTTAGCTCTAAGGAGTTCCCTAATATCGTCGGACAATTTGAAGCGGTGAAGGAAGTCCTCCGCTACAACTTGTTTTGATGACCTATCTAATGTCGAGGTGATGTGTGACGTTAAGATGTCTATGGCTTCAGCGGTATCCTGAGGAGACGGGATAGAGTCCGGGTTAAACGGGAGCGATGGTGGATCAGATTCAGCCAGGCTGATGCCCAGCGTGTGCCAATCCACCACAGTCCTCGTGACGGGAACGGAATCGGGAGCGCGACCGAGCTTCATAACGACGGGACGGTGGTCTGAATCTAACTCTGAAACTACTTCGATCGAGTGTAAGCGCAGAGTTACGTTTTTTAATAACGCTATGTCGAGTATATCCGGGCGATGCGCGATATTTAGCGGGTAGTGAGTCGGGGTTAGCGGAGCGACGATATCGAAGGCGAGATCATCGACTAACGCGTCAAGCCGCCTGCCATTCGGGGTTGTGGTGTGTGAGTTCCACCTGATGTGTTTACAATTTAGGTCGCCCGCCAGAATGACAGAGCTCCCCATACCAAGCAGCGCCTCGATATCACTGCTTAGAACGATCTTATCCGGTGGAAGATAAACGGACGCGATAACGATCGGCGCGTGTCCCGTCAGTGAGATTCGGCACACTGATGCTTCGATATTAGCGAGCGCGGGAGGATCGAGCGGGACGCAATGCAGGGCTCTTCTATAGTAAATGACGGTACCACCACCACGGGCAGAGAGCCTGTCGTTCCTGACCATGTTATAGTTCGCGATTTTAGGGTCACGGCGCGCGGGCTTAAGTAGGGTCTCCTGCACTAAAAAGATATCAATTTGATGGTCACGCAAAAAATCAGAAACCTGATCACGTTGATTTGCGAGACCGTAAGCGTTAAAAAATCCTATCGTTACGGATAGAGGCTTTATTCTACTTATATACGCCATTGATTACCGGCGGAGTGAGGGGAGGACGTACGTATTTAATGACGCGTATACGTCGGCGTATTCTTGCACAACGGCGATAAAGTGTTGTGCAGTGGAGGCAGAGCGAATGGCGTCGCCCAAAGCGTTAACGCGCTCAAAGTTGATCGACTGAAAGAAGTCGATCGCTAAAGCGAGATTGTCGGACGCGGTCGGAGGGCAAGTCGCGGGAGAGGGACGAGTCGCGGGGGCGGGACGAATCGCGGAGGAGGGAGTTGTAGCCGTGTTCGTGTACGGCAGCGGTTTTGCCCAGGCCGAGACACTGGGCACCGCCGCCGGAACGAACGCTGGCTTAGCCTGCGACGCAGAGGGTGCCGTGGCTTTGATGTCTGGGCCGGAAGCTCGGAGGCGGTTTTGGCGGGCGACGCGGCGATTTATTTTAGGGGCTCGGGGGCAACCACGGTAATTCGCGGGGTGACCCTGTGTTCGACACAGGACGCAGCTAGGCGGTTCCGTCGCGGTTTTTTGGTCGCGAGCGCAGAGGGCCGTGGCGTGATCGCCCAAACACTTAACACATCGGGGGCGCGCGTGGAGCGACGGTTACCACTTACCATCAGGTGGGCCGTATGTTCGTCTGCCTACACAGGCAATAAAAAAAAAACATTATCTAATTTCCATGAAGTATTAATACATTTTTATTCTTCTAATTTATCCCTTGTTTGTCCTACAATCCACGTCTTAATTAAAAGTAATAATTTTAGTCAATTTAAACTGTCACTCTTCATATTATGAGCATGATAATGATACTTTGCAAGTTTTTTCTCACGACCTAGTTTAATTATATTTATGTTGGCTCACTCATCAGCACTTGATAGACAACGAACATGAAACTGTTTAAAAAAAATTATAATCGACTTTTCTTTCCATTTCTTCTTTATTTTTGTTAAGACTCGAAAATCGAAAATAGTTTAGAATCGAATCTTTTACAGCATTTTTAAATCCTTTGACCGGATGTTATCTATGTCAAAATGACGTGAATGGTATTTAAGTACATCAGATTTTTGATACCGGAAAATTTGTCATTATCTTTTAATAATTACTAATGGCTGTGATTGTAACTCCACACGTGTAGGCGCATGTAATCCTACCGTGAAATATTCATGCGTGGAACAGTCGTTGTTCAATATAATGGCGAGATCGACCTCATTTCTCAAGGTGGATTGTGGCAAACACGTTGTTATGTCTATAAGCTCCAGTAACTTGGTCGTGGCGCTGACGACCGCCGGTCCGGCGTCCCGAGGGGGAGGGTGATGGGAGAGATGTGCTCCGCACTAAACGCTTCACTTTCCCCCCTTTGCCCGGTTCGACTCCGACATACCCCGCCCGCCATCCCCTGTGGAGGGCGGGAGTCCGGCGATTTCCTCCAGACAAAAAAAAAACCTCCAGTAACTACTCGACACAAGTTAGAAGAGAGCCCGACTACTCATATAGAGCAAAAAAGTATATTAGATCTAATTAAAACCTACAATAAATCATATCCTCTCTTTTCTTATGCCTATTGCAATTATTGCCATCCCAACTATCGTACTGGATTGTAAAATTACTTTCTGTACTGGCACTGACCCACGCCCTATCAACAATTTTCGACTTAAAACATTATTCCTTGACTTATATAAATCTTAATGTCAAAAAATCAATAAAATACTGTAGGTAAATTATAAAATTTGCTCTCATTTATTTCTCGAGTTGTAGACGCGATCAAAATACACGTTTTTCATTTATCGAATTCATGGAAAACTTACTACAGTACTTACTACTACTTAGCTACAGTAGCAATTTATAAAAAGTATACTAGCTGACCCGGTAGTCTTCGAAATGCCTCAATCGATAAATAAAAGACCTAAACTTTTGTATAAAATAAACTTAAAACAAACAAAAGGTATCCGTCCTACGAGGGACAAATCGAAGGGAAAACAAAATTGTTATTTTTATTTAATTCCGAGCATTTTCATATTTATCTACCTTTTAAGCCTTCTCTGGACTTCCACAAATAATTCAAGACCAAAATTAGCCAAATCGGTCCAGTCGTTCTCGAGTTTTAGCGAGACTAACGAACAGCAATTCATTTTTATATGTACAGATAGATTGCATTACTTTTTCCCTATATATTTGCTCGTAGCCCAAGGGGCTATTCCAGCTACTCGCGGACGGGTAGTGGAGCTCATGGGTTCAACCTGAGAGAATTTGCTAACACTAGCCCTAGCAAGAGTAGTGCTTCACAGAATCTACCACCGAATCGAAATTGCGACCCACTGAGAAGATCTGGCGAGAAACTCAGTGTGTTGTTAGATAGCAAAACTCAACTATACGTTCCAATAAACAGAAGCTATATTGAATATTATAAACTTGTAACTATCTACTCTCCATATTGTATATACATATTTAATTTTGTTCACCGATTATTCGATTAGGACTTTATAACTTTATACCTCTGTTTCTGATTCACATCATCAACGTTAGATAAATTGCAAACGATTATTTTGTATTAATGCTTAGTTTAATTAAAAACAATCTACATATTAATATTCTTCTTTTTCAGTACGCCATATTTAATTGGAACGAAAAAACGCAGGGCTTAATTTTAAGTGGATTTTACTATGGGTATGCGGCGACACAGGTACCTGGTGGATATCTAGCGGAAAAATTCGGTGGGAAATGGACTCTTGGCCTGGGGTTGTTGAGCACAGCGCTTTTTACATTTCTGACACCGTTCGTGACTAGATTAGGAGGTGCCACGTGGTTGTTTATCCTTCGAGTGTTGCAAGGAATGGGAGAGGTATGTTGTTCTTTTCAGTTGTAAGTTTTTGATTTTGCTGTGTATGTGTAGCTAAGGCTACAATGCGCATACCAAGATCCAAATTGACAAATCATATCCTATCACAAATACAATTGATAGTGGTGTTTACGAATGCATGTTCAGTACGCCCTACCGTTAACATATTTTGCAATTCAAGAATTTTATTGGGTGTTGGATTGTGCTCTCGGCGTAGACGTATAGTTAAGACCAGCCTACCCATTTTTGCCGTAGAGGATGTTATGCGTTACACCAGATGGGCCGTGAGCTCTTTAACGCAACAATATAATACATGGAACCTAGGAATTATTTTCTTTTCCTAAGATAATAATTTCATAAGAACAGGGGAGATTACTTAGTATTTAGTGATTAGCAAACTCCATAGACAGACAGATCTTAGTGTCAATTCTATATGAATAACTTGTCAAACAAAAACCAATTATATAACTGCATTGAACGGTGTCTTTTCATATGATAATATTGAAACAAGTGCTTTTAATACAGCGGTGTTCCGTTGGGTTACGTAATATTCTATATTATGTACGTGTACTTATATGGAAAATTCAATTCTGCATCCACACGTTCAACTTTCCGTATACTCAATTTTCATTCGATAAAATTTATCAAACCTGAACTTAAAAGGTTTCTATTTTATATTGAGTTAATTTATATTTGACAATTTAAAACTTTTACCCAGAACCCTAGAAGACAGACCCTGATACCTAGTTTAGTGATAAATTTTCGCAACTCATTCAACTGAATCAAACAATTATTAGCAATGTAAACTCAATAACTTACCCACGTCTTTCTACAGGTTAATACTATTTCTCAGAGGTTCTGACGCGTGTTTTTATACCACAAGGGATATAAGTTGGTTGAACCGACCTACCGCATCCCACACATAAGCGAATAGGAAAGTACGGTAATTCCTTCTTCACCCATAAAAATAGAAATGAAAAATGTGAAGTAACAGTAAACCAGTTACAAATCAAATTTGTTTTTATTACGCTTTATTAGCTTCAGACGTATGTATGTTAGTATGTAACGGAATCTTTGAATATGATTTTAACCCCCTTCAAAACGTTGGATTAACTCGAAATTTGGTATACTTATTAAGGACCGATGACAATTCAATATTAAAAAAAATTAGAAAATTCAACTAAAAAATAGAAAATAAATTTTAATAAGTTTGAATTAAAAATAGTGTGAGAAAAAATGATTTTATTGTAAAAAAGGCGTAGGGTGCATGGTATCAGTAGTTATAAATACTTTATGAACAGATATGAGTAGAAGGGTTATTTTGATAATATTCTGAAAAGCACTTCACGCTTTTTTACAATAAAATCATTTTATCTTACATTAATTATTAAATCAATTTAAAAAAAAAAACTATTTTACTTGGATTTTCTATAATTGCGTATTTTGTTAGTTTTTTTTAACCTGTTATTTATTTTAATAATGATTTAGTAATTTCCTACATTTCAGGGTCCAACAATGCCAGCTCTTATGATAATGCTAGCGCGCTGGGTGCCTCCGAACGAACGTTCTTTCCAAGGTGCCCTGGTGTTTGGTGGTGCTCAAATAGGCAATATATTCGGTTCATATATGTCCGGAATATTGCTAGCAAACGGAGCAAACTGGGCCTATGTGTTTTATTTCTTCGGTGGATTTGGTATTTTGTGGTTCATTCTATGGGTTAGTTGATATTTGATCGTATTACTTTGGTTAATTTGCTAGTAAATGGATAAAGAGCCCACAGTTCTAATATTATATCACTCGATCATTTGGGATTCGCAATTGATTTTGAATTCATATTTTTGGCGCTAAGCACTCGTTTTATTTCCTTTGATAATAGCGGCTATTAATAATGCAATCGAGATTTCAGTCTCGATTCTCAAAGCTATTGACATTCTCCTTGTGACAATACAAAAATGCAACGCATATTAACGTTTATGTGAAAAAAATTAGCAAAAGTAATTCATCAGTTTTAGCAGCTATATCTACATATTCGGAAATTTTATTTCAAATAAAAAAAATAAAACGAGTTTATATTAGGGATCGAATTTGTAAACTTTCAGAGCTTCTTATGCTACAGCACGCCCAACAGCCATCCGTACATCTCTAAGAAGGAGCTTGCTTATCTGAACAAGAAAGTGACTACAGCAGAAACTGCAAGCATTAAGGATCCGGTTCCCTGGAAGGGCTTGCTTCGATCAGCACCTGTCTGGGCTTTAGTGTTTGCTGCCGTAAGTAACACATTGCAATTTTATATAGTTGATTCGAATTCACTATATGATTAATCGATACACGACATACATACAATACATACAAAAAATAATTGAAGTATTTGATTTCAAACGATTTTTTAAACGTATAGTTTTTGGTCTAACCACCCGTTAGTTTTGCTCAGCTGATCGCCAAAACGACTTACTTAGCTCTTTGTATAATTTGATGTGACAGGTCAAACATTACAAAAAAGTAAATCCTATTGAAAATAACTAGAACGGTGGTAGAGTTAACATTGCTATTTATATTTTGACATTCAACAAGTGTGTTGTACTGGCATCTAAGTTGAAATAAATGATTTTGAATTTGAATTTGAACTGGTTAGTGAATATTTAAATGTGTGAATAGTGAATATTTAATATAATTAAAATGGAAAATAATTCATATATTAGAGCGTAACATACGTAATTAATCGAATTAATCACTGTGTTTTAAAAATAATAAGGGATATAAACGGGTGGTGATATTTTTATCGGTACCCCTCCAGTACCCATTTACAATAAAGTGTAAGTATAGGATATGTCCATATGTATTAAAAAAAACTACAAACAAAGTAACAGATTAATAATTTTTCAGTGTTTTTTTATTGGATTGTCAACTATGAGATGCTTGTTGCTTCATAAAAATCATGGAAAACTCACAGATGTGCTCAAAAATACTTAGCTTTAAATAGTTTACATCAAATATTTCACATTTCAACATAATTTTATAATATCTTGGAGCGTAATTTTCACTAAGTTCAAGACGTTCAGTTAATCTTAAATTTATCAAGGACTGATGATAATGCAATATCTTTACCTATTACTTCAGATTAAAATCCTAAACAGGATGATCATTAACGTTTTCAGCATGGTTTGTTATTTAAACGTAATTTTTAGTTTTGAAATATACAATTTACGTACCATAATAAGCTCAATTCTTTTTAACGCAAGAATGATCACCCTTTGCCGGAACCACGGTAGACTGCGTTAAGAGTCCTTGATATTTCCACAAAAATTCAACGAGTAGTTACTTTACGACACAAACAAAACAAAAAGGTATTTTAACCAGATCATATTGACATTTTTATTAAAAGTAATAGTGGAAATAGTGAAAAAGGCAATAAAATTAGAAAATACTTTTTAAAATGTATTTATCGATTTGTTAATTTTTTACAGGTATTTAATTTCGATAAATGGGTGTAATTCATACATTAAAGACACACACACACACTCACACACACACACACACAAACACACTCTCACGCATAATTATCTTCTGAAATGATAGCACCTAATGATCTTTCAACACTCGTCCGCAGCGTCTGTTCACGATTTAACCTGACTTAATCCTAAAACCTAAAGAAGTAGGGAGCCTGGAGATCATTAATACATGTCTTTGAACCTAGTACAGACTTCAAAGCTCTTTCAAAGGTTGACAAAATAAAATTATAAGGTTAATTTCTATTTGTATTTGTACTATACCTTTAAGAGAGAAATAAATAAATTATTATTATTCACAGCAGAGCGTGGCCAGTGCTTTGATGTAATTTACCAAATAAATTTCGACATTTTTCACATTTGTTTTGTTACATTTTCTTGTTATCATGGCAAAGCCTTCTAAAAAATGTTCAGATAAAAATGGAAGACAGGGTAGGAAACCACTCAGTTTGGCATAGCAGCCGCTGAATGGAAACGGTTGCGAGTACGTTTTTATGGCTCGAGACGGGCAGTGAAAAAATTTATGATGTGGTCTTTACAGGCTGCAAAAACCCCTCATGATCGAGAAGAACAATAATTCGTATCTCATCATCGTAAAAAGATCAAACGTAAATATGGCTTCAGATAATCTATACTTGTGGTCTTATTCGTAATGAGTTTTCGGAGCATTACAAGACCTTTATAAGAATACTGTCGAAACAGTTTGGGTCTTAATTTCTAAACAACTATTATTACATGAGTTACACTAAGGCCTTTTTTTAGGTTAAGAGGATTCATTTTAATTCCATTTATGCTATCGTAGTGATAGGCACGTAGGAGTTGAACCAAATAAAGGTTTCTGTCGCTCACAAAACTGCATCCGAATTTCGAATCAGCCACTTGAATCACTGTATTTCTTTCACAAAACACATAGAATTCGTGGGCGTATTTTTATTGGACTTTTTTTTGTTTACCAGGCTTTTTCTAACCTGCCTGAAATAAATCTAAATTTTGAATTTTCAAAAGCCATTAACGCTATCACCACATTTACATTCATTGAGTAATTAATTCTAAAATTAAACGCCTGATTCATACGTTGATGAGTAATATCACAGATGTATCCATTCACTAAGAAGCTGGGGCTTCATTTTGCAGAATGTATTTTAAGTGCTTATTTTAAATATAAAATTTGTACTATTGAACATGCCCATGCTCAAAATAAGATACCCGACTTACTCGTGCTGAATGGTGCGACTATGTCAGGGTTTAAAACCTACGACCATTCACGTGACCTTTAACGATTTTTCGAAAGCTTTTGATGCCTTCATACTATTTTCATGGAAGACTTTTATGTTACACTAGCTGACCCGGCAGACTTTGTAGTGCTTCAATCGATAATTAAAGACCTAAACCTTTGTATAAAATAAACTTAAAACAAACAAAAGGAATTCGTCCGACGGAATCAATCACACATCAAAGGAAAAACAAAAATGTTATTTTTATTTAATTCCGAGCCTTTCATATTTATCTACCTTTCAAACCTTCTCTGGACTTCCACAAATAATTCAAAACCAAAATTAGCCAAATCGGTCAAGCCGTTCTCGAGTTTTAGCGAGACAAACGAACTTTTTTTTTTTTTTTTTTTCCCTACCTATGCTGATAGCCTTGAAAGTTTACTGGTGGCCCGAAGGCCTTTCCAGTTTCACCAGGACAGGTGGGCGAGCAAAGGCTCAGCCAAGAGGGGTGGGATTTGCTAACAACTGCCCGAGCGCCTCCGAAGGAGACCTAACAACTCAAGAGCAATTGTTTCGCGAATGAATCTACTACCGGATCGGAATCGCGACCCGCTTAGAAAATCCGGCGAGAAACTCAGCGGGCTGATGCATGGGTTAGGTTGCACGTCGACCTCTTTGTCGAGTTCGACGAGTACGGTTACCGGGGTCCCTAAGCCTGCCCCTAGTATTAGAGCTGAAGGCATCTAATGCAAAGGTTATTGGATCTGATGGATCCGTAAGGACGTGTCTAGGGCGTCGACGGTGACTGGCTCCTGCATGATCAGGATTCGGAGAGTAGTCAGCGGCGGCAACGATAAGGCGATTATCATGACGCATAGCCTTATCGAAGTATCGTTCCGACGCTGACTTCATGTATTTCCGAATTGATTCGAGGCCCAGGTCGTCGTGTAGGTCAACGTTCCTCACGAACCACGGAGCGCCGACAGCTAACCTGCAAAAGCGGGATTGTAGGGATTGGAGGGTGTCTATGTGTGTGCGGGCCGCGTGAGCGAACACCACACTCGCGTAAGTCATGACGGGCCTTATGCAAGTTTTGTAAAGTGTCACCTTGTTCCGAAGGGACATTTTACTCCGCTTACAGATCATGGGGTAGAGTCTACCGAGAATAAACGCGGCACGGTCACGGACTGATTTTATATGCGGGCGGAATGTCATCGATGCATCCAGGGTAACGCCCAGGTACTTGACCTTCCTGGCCCAGGGTATGGGTTGTCTAAAGAGAGTAATCGTGGGTGTGAGATTCCTCCTCCTAATCCGGGAGGAAATCCGTGTGGAGCTTCCCCTCTGAAATAGCACCGCAGTACTTTTCGCTGGGTTGATGTCTATGCGCCATTTTCGGAACCACTGTCCTAGGGCTATGGCTGCGCTCTGAAGCTTCTTCGCGATTAGGGACTTATTTCTACTAGAATAGTAAACAGTCGTGTCGTCGGCGAATAAAGCTAAATGGGTCGGCGGCGACCGGGGAATATCGTTGACGAATAAGCTAAATAGGAGGGGTGAGAGGACAGAGCCTTGCGGGACTCCAGCTGTGAGAGGTCGTGGGGAGGAGCGGGTTCCCTCGACTCGATATCGAAAAGAGCGGTTCGACAAGAAGTCCCGTATGATGAGCACGAGACTATCCGGCACGCCCATGTTGAATAGTTTGAAAATCAAACCATTGTGCCAGACTTTGTCGAACGCTTTTGCGACGTCGAAGAAGAGAGCTCCCGTGTATAACGGTTTTGGTCGATTAAGCCCCACAAGAATGTGCTCCGTGAGGCGGTGCACCTGTTGAACGCATGAGTGATTTGTACGGAATCCGAATTGTTCATCGATGAGAATGCCCTTGGATGAGACGAAATCTCTGAGGCGCTTGTAGAGCAGACGCTCATACAGTTTGCCTAGAGACATGAGGAGGCTAATCGGGCGGTAGCTCGTCGGATGATTTTTTGGTTTACCGGGTTTATGTATGCCGATAACGTCCGCTTCTTTCCACACCGCGGGAAAGATACAGTTCGCCATAGCGGCATTGAAAATAGATGCCAACATCACGATGAGTTGGACGGGTAGAAGTTTAATAACGCGGTTAGATATACCGTCGGAACCGGGAGCCTTGCGAGGACGTAGGTCTTTGATCAAGTCTTTAACTTCCATCGGGGTGACGGGTGGTAACGCATCCGAGGGTGGCAAGGAGGCTCTGCGTTCTACCTCACTGTCTACTAATTCTACATGAACAGGGTCCACGGATTGAGTGCTGGGCGTGCACTGGGTTTGCAATGTATCGGCCAGCAGCTCTGCTTTTTCGTCATCATCAAAGGCCGCGAGTCGGCCTGAGGGGCCTACGAGGGGGGGCATAGTTACTACCGTATCCGATTTGAGAGTACGAGCTAAGCGGTAGTAAGACCTTTGGGAGGGCGCGAGTCCTTCTAAGAAATCAGACCATCTGGCATCTCGGACTTCGGCGATGCGAGACTTTACGTCGCGTTGTAGGGCACGCATTCGAATACGATTTTCCGCGGTAGGATACCTGTCGTAGGCGCGTATCGAGGCGTTCTTAGCTCTAAGGAGTTCCCTAATATCGTCGGACAATTTGAAGCGGTGAAGGAAGTCCTCCGCTACAACTTGTTTCGATGACCTATCTAATGTCGAGGTGATGTGTGATGTTAAGATGTCTATGGCTTCAGCGGTATCCTGAGGAGACGGGGTAGAGTCCGGGTTAAACGGGAGCGATGGTGGATCAGATTCAGCCAGGCTGATGCCCAGCGTGTGCCAATCCACCACAGTCCTCGTGACGGGAACGGAATCGGGAGCGCGACCGAGCTTCATGACGACGGGACGGTGGTCTGAATCTAACTCTGAAACTACTTCGATCGAGTGTAAGCGCAGAGTTACGTTTTTTAATAACGCTATGTCGAGTATATCCGGGCGATGCGCGATATTTAGCGGGTAGTGAGTCGGGGTTAACGGAGCGACGATATCGAAGGCGAGATCATCGACTAACGCGTCAAGCCGCCTGCCATTCGGGGTTGTGGTGTGTGAGTTCCACCTGATGTGTTTACAATTTAGGTCGCCCGCCAGAATGACAGAGCTCCCCATACCGAGCAGCGCCTCAATATCACTGCTTAGAACGATCTTATCCGGTGGAAGATAAACGGACGCGATAACGATCGGCGCGTGTCCCGTCAGTGAGATTCGGCACACTGATGCTTCGATATTAGCGAGCGCGGGAGGATCGAGCGGGACGCAATGCAGGGCTCTTCTATAGTAAATAACGGTACCACCACCACGGGCAGAGAGCCTGTCGTTCCTGACCATGTTATAGTTCGCGATTTTAGGGTCACGGCGCGCGGGCTTAAGTAGGGTCTCCTGCACTAAGAAAATGTCAATTTGATGGTCACGCAAAAAATCACAAACCTGATCACGTTGATTTGCGAGACCGTAAGCGTTAAAAAATCCTATTGTTACGGATAAGGGTTTTATTCTACTAATGTACGCCATTGATTACCGGCGGAGTGAGGGGAGGACGTACGTATTTAACGACGCGTATACGTCAGCGTATTCTTGCACAACGGCGATGAAATGTTGTGCAGTGGAGGCGGCGCGAATGGCGTCACCCAAAGCGTTAACACGCTCAAAGTTGATCGACTGAAAAAAGTCGATCGCTAGAGCGAGATTTTCGGACGCGGTCGGAGGGCAGGTCGCGGGGGAGGGACGTATCGCGGGGGTGGGACGAGTCGCGGGGGAGAGAGTTGTAGCCGTGTTCGTGTACGGCAACGGCTTAGCCCAAGCCGAGACGCTGGGCACCGACGCCGGCACGAAAGCAGGCTTAGCCTTCGGCACAGAGGGTACCGTGGCTTTGATGTCTGGGCCGGAAGCTCGGAGGCGGTTTTGACGGGCGACGCGGCGATTTATTTTTGGAGCTCGGGGGCATCCACGGTAGTTCGCGGGGTGACCTTGTGTTCGGCACAGGACACAGCTAGGCGGTTCCGTCGCGGTTTTTTGGTCGCGAGCGCAGAGGGCCGTGGCGTGATCGCCCAAACACTTAACACATCGGGGGCGCGCGTGACAGTTACGGGAAGAGTGCCCGTACAGTTGGCAGTTATGGCACTGACTAGGAGTGCCTTTTTTATGGGGGACTTCGACGGCAATACCGGAGAGCCTACAGACGGTCCGAATGTTAAAAATTTGCTTACCCTCGGGGGTAGGCTGGAGGGCGACTAAAACCATATTGTATGGCTCCCTACCGCGGCCGGTGTGCATGCGGTGCACGGAATTTACTGGTAGGCCTTGTTCTATCAGATCTGCCTTGACGAGATCGGCATCTAGCTCCTTCGGGATTCCACGTATGACAACGCGGAGTTCGCGCTCCTCCTGGAGCGTATAAGTGTGGAAACTTATACGCTCCTTTCGGAGGTAACTTGAGAGGGCCCTATGGTCGTCGGGTGTCGTTACTTTTATTTGAATCCCATTGGCGAGATTACGGGCGCTGGCAAAATTAATATTTTTGGCCTTAAGGGCCAGGGAAACTCGGTCCCAAGCTGCCTTCTCTTGAAGGATAACCGGGGGAGGGGTCTGAGTTTTAGATTGCGCCACCGGTCGCGGCGACGGAGTGGCACGGGCTGGAGGCGCAACGGGAGTCTGAGGGCGGGGGCGCGACGCGTTCGCGGCTTTGCTAATTTTAGCGGCCGCGAGAGCTCGAGACTCCGCGGCACGCTTCTTACCCTTTTGTACCAGGGTGAATCCATCCGTCGATGAGGCGGGGGCGAGGTCGACCTCCATCTCCGAGTCAGAGTCGGAGGACGAGGAGGCGGGCGCAGGTGACCTACAAGCAGGAGTTTTGGAGGGCGCGACGGAGGCACCGGATGATCGCGCTGCTGGAACGGTGGCCACGGCGGACGACGCAGTAGTTTTACTCGCCAGTATAGGCGACGCGGGAACGGCAGGCACGACGGAGGCTGCGGTGCTCGATGTAGACGCTTTGCACGCAGGTACAGGCGACGCAGGAGCAGCGAGCACGGCGGAGTCTTCGAGAGAGCTCGCAGTGTGATTGGCCTTGAAAGCCAGAAACTCTGAGGCGAGCTGTGGGTGACGAAGTCGGAGGAATTCCACGAATACAGCGTCCATGATCGCTGAGTACCCAGGTGGGGCGGCCCCGGGTCTTGAAAACACTCGCCTTGCGGCGAGGCCCCAACTTCTCGGACCTGAGCGGTTCTATTGAACACAGGTGGCAATGCGGCGCGATTACTACAGGACAAAGAAAAAGCACAACAAAACAGAAATTACAAAAAGAAGCAAAACAAATAAATACTTGCAGGAAAACACTTTGTCGGCAAATGTTCCACGAACACAAAAATAACTAAAACAAAACAAATAAAAGCTTCCAGGAAACACACTTGGTCGGCAGATGTATCACGAACACAGGCCGCGCGAACAATGGCCGGGCTAACAAAAGCCGGGCGAACAAAGACCGGGCGATCGAGTGGACGATGAGCACGTCCGCACGTGACGGGTGCCTCTATCGGAATGGCCTAACGTTAGTAGGTGAGCTTGCGGGGCTCAACCGGAGAGTTGCTAACACTGACCCTAGCAAGAGCAGTGCTTCGCAGAATCTACCACCGGATCGGAAACGCGACCCACTGAGAAGATCCGGCGAGAAACTCAGTGGGCTGTGTCTATGGGTTAGTTCGCTCGTCGAGCCCTTCGTCGCAAGCGACGGGTTCGACGAGGACGGTGACCGGTGCTTGTGGTGCCTAAAAGCACCGTTAATGGATCAGGAGGATCCGTAATGACGTGCTTTGGGCGACGTCGACGGTTTACCATTCGGTCTACTGGGTCGGGTATGTAATTTCCAGCGGCTACGATGAGAGGGTTCTCATGTCGTGCCGCCTTCTCAAAATGGCGCAGCGATGCCGACTGTAGATACTTACTAAATGAGTCGAGCTCCAGGTCATCGTGGAGATCCACATTCCTAAGGAACCATGGCGCTCCGACGGCTATCCTGCAGAATCGTGATTGAATAACCTGAAGGGATTTCAAGTGGGTGCGGGCTGAGTGAGCGAACACTACGCTTGCATACGTCATGACGGGGCGTATACAAGTTTTGTAGAGAGTTACCTTATTGCGGAGGGACAGTTTGCTTCGACTACAAAGCATTGGATAGAGTCGTCCTAGAATAAACGCGGCGCGGTCGCGTACCGTTTTTATATGGGGACGGAATGTCATCCCTCTGTCGAGGGTGACGCCTAGATATTTGACCTTCGAGACCCACGGTATGGGCTGGCCAAAGAGAGTGATGGGACTAACGGCGGAGGTGTTTGCGCGCCTACTACGGAGTGGGATGCTCGAAGTGATGTTCGGAGGGCGACCCCTTTTGAAGAGCACCGCTGCGCTTTTCGTGGGGTTGATGTCTATTCGCCACTTCCGGAACCACTGTCCCATGGTGGCTACTGCGATCTGGAGTCGCCGATGAAGCAGCGACATCTTCCTACACGAGTAGTAGATAGCCGTGTCATCGGCGAAGAGCGCTAGATGGGTCTCCGGAGACCGGGGTATATCATTGATATACAAACTAAATAGTAACGGGGAGAGCGCGGAGCCTTGCGGGACTCCGGCGGTCAGTTGACGGGGACGAGAACGAGTTCCCTCTACTCGATATCGAAACGAACGGTTCGACAAGAAGTCTCGTATGATGAGCACGAGTCTGTCTGGCACTCCCATGTTGTACAGTTTATAAATTAAACCGTTGTGCCAGACTTTGTCGAACGCCTTCGCGATGTCGAAGAAGAGGGCGCCGGTCGGGATTTGTTTACGCCTATTTAGTCCTATCAGAATGTGCTCCGTGAGGCGGTGCACTTGTTGTACGCACGAGTGTTTAGAGCGGAATCCGAACTGTTCGTCTATGAGAATTTTGTTCGCGGTAACAAAATCCCAGAGGCGTTTCCTAAGGAGCCGTTCGTAAATTTTTCCTATCGTCGAGAGGAGACTAATCGGACGGTAACTAGAAGTTTCGTTTGTCGGTTTGCCCGGCTTATGTATACCGATAACGTCCGCTTCTTTCCACACCGCGGGAAAGATGCAGTGCGTCATAACGGCATTTAAAATTGTAGCCAACATTGCTATCAGTTGGACTGGCAAGAGTTTTAGCGCGCGGTTGTGGATGCCGTCGGAGCCGGGTGCCTTCCTAGGTTGTAGGTTGTGGATCGCGTCTCTAACTTCGTCAGTGGTAATTGGGGGTAACGCGTCCGAGGGCGGCAGGGAAGCTCTGCGCTCGACCTCCCTGTTGACTAACTCGGTGTGTTCGGGGTCCGCGTGTTGAGTGCTGGTGGTGCACTGCTCTTGCAGTGCATCGGCCAGCAGCTCAGCCTTGTCATCGTCATCGAATGCCGGTGGTTGGCCTGAAGGGCGTATGAGGGGAGGCATAGTAGCGGTAGTTTCGGATTTGAGAGTCCTGGCTAGTCGCCAGTATGCTTGGTGGGAGGGCGCGAGTTGTTCTAGATAACTATGCCAATTATCGTTACGCGCGTCGCTTAAGCGGGAGTGGACTTCGCGTTGTAGACGACGCATCTGAATCCGGTTTGAATGCGTGGGAAGACGATCGTAGGCCCGGATTGCCGCGTTCCTAACTCTTAAGAGATTCCTAAGATCGGGGGACAGTCTGATGCGGTGGAAGCTGTCCTCCACATCGACTTCTTTTGAAGATCTAATGATCGCGGAAGAGATGTGATCGGTAATTATGTTTATGGATTCGACGGTGTCCTCGGGGGATGGATTCGAATCCGGGCCGCAAGGGAGGATTGGCGGAGCGGCGTCGGCTAGGCACGTGCCCAGCTTATTCCAATCCACCATGGTCCTCGTAACAGTGACTGGGTTGTGAGGGCGACCGAGCTGCATAACGACAGGTCGGTGGTCTGAGTCGAGCTCTGACATTGCTTCGATGGAACGCAAGCGCAGAGTTACGTTCCTAAGCAATGCCAGGTCTATAGTGCTCGGACGGAGCGCGATGTTATACGGATAACATGTTGGAGTTGGGGGACCGACTATTTCAAAGGTGAGGTCGTCTATAAACGCGTCGAGACGCCTACCGTTAACGTTTGTACGATGGCAGTTCCACCTAGTGTGGTGGCAATTTAAATCGCCTGCCAGGATGACGGAGTCTCCCATGCCGAACAGTGACTCGATGTCACTGCTCAGGAGGGGCTTGTCCGGGGGGAGATAAACGGATGCGATGACGATCGGCTGGTGTCCCGTCAGCGAGATACGGCACACTGACGCCTCGATATGTAAGAGCGAGGGAGTATCGAGAGGGACAACGTGCAGGGCCCGTCTATAGTAAATGGCAGTCCCGCCTTTGGAGGCGGTGAGTCTGTCATTCCTAACCATGACGTAGTTCGCGACTTTCGGGTCGCGACGCGAGGGCTTCAGACAGGTCTCCTGCAGTAACAAGATATCTATAAGATTGTCGCGGAGTAATTCGAAAATTTGATCGCGTTGCCGCGCGAGTCCGTTAGCATTGTAGAATGCTAACGTAAGGGAATACGGTTTTTCTCTACCTTTTTGCGCCATTGATTACCGGTAAAGATTTTATAACGTACGCGACACGGACTCGTAAACGTCCATGTGATCGAAAGCGGCCGCGAGCCGCTGTTCGGGGGTTACCGACCTACGGATAGCGTCAGCGAACGATCGCAGACGGTCGAAGTTCACCGCGGTGACGAAGTCGCGCACGAGCGCGAAGTCGTTGGCGGCAGAGGGTTGCGGGGGACGGAACGCGGGCGCGGGGCGAGGTGCGAGCAGGGGCTGGGGCGCGGGGCGTGTCGCGAGCGGGGGCGGGGGTGCGGTTTGCGTTCCCGCCTTCGTATACGGCAGCGGCTTTTTCCACGCTGAAACCGTGAGAACTGCAGCCGGCACGAAGGCAGGTTTCGGCACTGAGGGTGCCGAAGTCTTTGGGCCGACGGTTCGCGGAGCTGGGAGGGTTGAACGCTTGCGCGGAGCCCTAGGACATCCACGGTAGTTCGCGGGGTGCCCTTGCTTAAGGCATAGGACACAACTTGGGGGTTCGGTCGCGGTTTCCCTATCTCTAACGCAATCTAACGTAGCGTGATCGCCGAGGCACTTCACGCAGCGGGGACGCGCGTGGCAATTACGCGCCGAGTGGCCATATAGCTGGCATCTGTAGCACTGCCCGGGAGTGCCACGTTTATGGGGGGCTTCGATGGAGACCCCGGATAAGCCGCAAACTTTCGAGAGGCATGAGATTTTCTTTTTGGCCTCCGGGGTTGGCTCCAACGCGACGAGTATCATGTTGTAGGGCTGCTTGCCCCGCCCACTGTGCATCCGATGCACACTAACTATAGGGAGTGACTGAGCGATCAGGTCCTCCTTAATATAGTCTATTTCGAGCTCCTTAGGGACTCCGCGTATTACTACGCGGAGCTCGCGGTCCTCCTGAAGAGCATAGGTGTGAAAACCTATGTTCTCCTTTCGGAGGTATGCTGAGAGGGCCCTATGGTCGCCCGGCGTTGCGACCTTCATCTGAATCCCATGCGCGACGTTACGCGCATGGGTGTAGTTAATTTTATTTGCCTGAAGGGCCTGGGACACGCGATTCCACGCTGTCTTCTCTTGAAGTATCAGCGGGGGCGGGGCAGCTACTTTGGGAGCGGGCGCGGGCTTGGGACGCGGCGGTGGGGTTACGCGGCGCGCGGAGTCCGACTCCGGTGTCACGACTACCTGCGGGCGGGAGGCGGTCGCGGATTTAGTCTGTTTCGTCGTGGAGCTCCGGGACTCCACGGCGCGAGTACGCTTTTTGCCGCGCGTTACGGTTTGGAACCCATCCGAAGTTCCAGGCTGAGGGCTTGACGCGGATTCGAAATCCATCTCCGATTCGGTATCGGAGCCTGAACTCGAAACGATCGAGGTCGCGACGGACGAAGCGCGCGATGACGTAAACGACGCGGGCGCGGGGGTGGGGGTAGCGCTAGGCGCTTCGTGAGTCGCATCGTCGGAACGAGCGCTCGAACTTAACCCGGCGGCGGGGGGCGCGCGGCGTGCCTCCGAGGCACGGTTGAAATACGCGGCGACGGACGCGGGGGGGGGAGGGATTGCCACGGGAGGCCCTATAAGCTAGGTACTCGGCCCTAATTAACGGGTACCTATCCCGGAGGAACCCGACAATATCCCTAACATCTTCTTGCTCCATTCTTCGTTCGGTCTTCTTGCCCGGGGGGGGCGGCCCCGGGACTTTTGTTGAACTCGCCGAAAGGCGAGGCCCCGGATAGGATTTGTAACCCCCCTTGTGCTGCAGGACAATCATTCTGAAGGTTTTACAAATAGTTCGGGATAGACCAAGTGATTATCAATTATAAATTGTTCACATTTAGCTTCTTCGATCTTGTAACCTATTATAATAATGAAACATTATAAAATTATAAGCTATAGAGTATAGTTTATACTATCGACAACATAAGTTTTATATACAATTTACATAAGCACGGCTACCGTAAGCTACAATATTTAACCACTTTCTAAATAGTACAAAAGCACAATGACACAGCGAATACAGTATTCTTTGACGTTAATCAATAAATAGTATTTACCCGCTGAGATTCTCTCTGAATCTTTTCAGTTGGTCCCGATTCCAATCCAGTGCTATATATAATCGCGAAGCAGTTGCCCTTGAACTGTTGGACTCAATTTGGGGACGCTCAGATAGTTGTAAGCAAACCTTCCTTCCTAGCTGACCCCTTGAGTTTGCTCACTCCACGCAGTTAACTGGCAAGGTCTTTAGTCTAAATGCGATATTTGCTACATAACAAAAAACATGCAACCAAGATAAATTAATTCTGTGAAGTTTTAATTTCAACTAAATTCCGTTAAAATATTACTTATTGGTTCGTCTGCGATGCAAGTTATACGATGCAATGGATGAATAACTTTTTCGCAGGTCGGTCACGATTGGGGCTACTATACAATGGTGACAGATCTACCGAAGTACTCCCAGGATGTTCTTAAAAACAAAATCGAAACTACGGGGATCATAACTTCAGTACCCTACCTCGCCATGTGGATTTCATCATTCTTATTCGGCCTAGTGTGCGATTTGTGCATCAAAAAAGGTTGGCACACAATAAAAACTGGAAGAATCATACACACCACTATCGGTAAGTGTGTTTTGCTGATGTAACGAGATAGAAAATCCAACGGCTTAGCTAAGTATCAAAAGGTTTCCAGAGTCCGTAGAGAACATGAATAATATTATTCTGCTTCAGCAATTAAATCGGATTCTCAATTATATTGCGTGAAGATCCTGTTCTGTCCTTAAATGCGGAACGCATGACTGCTTTGAAATATTTCCGCGTAATCTGACTGTAGCCGTAGTAGCCTTATTTTATGTTCTTAATCGTGCTAAATCGTGACATTAAGCAATCCACCTTTAAGTATGATGGATTGGGTAATCAAGATAAAAAAAAAACTTTAGTTATAAATCCTTCCTTTGGTCATCATATTACTACAATATTGATACTAATCGATAGTTTAACAAAAAAACTTTACACTATAACTTCTAATCAAAACATTTTGCAAGTCATAACTTTTTTTATTCACTTTTATCCTCAGTACTCGAAACTACAATTCATATTATGGTTTAGTTGGACTCTTAAACTTTCATGCCAAATTATTGCACTACTGTTTTGAGTTGTAAAAACAGTAGTGCAATAATTAAATTAAAACCTAAGCTAATAACCTTGAGAGGCTCTGTCAGCGTAACCTAACAAGTAGGTGAGCTCATGGGGCTCAAAGCTGGATGACATTACTAACACTAACCCTAGCAAGAGCAGTGCTTCGATATGTTCGTAGTTGGTTTCATATAATATGTAAAATTTACGTTATGTATTCCGTTAATTTTGTATGTAGCTGCAACTGGTCCCGCCATATGCATTATCCTCGCCTCCTACGCCGGCTGTGACTCTACTAAGGCCACTATTTATTTCGTCCTCTCTATGGCCCTCATGGGAGGCTTCTACAGCGGAATGAAGGTATGCATTTTAGAGGAAATTCAAATTGGCTGGCATTTAGGTGTTGACATAAACAATATCCACGGAATAATGCTCATGTTTTTTTTTATTCACAAAGAAAAGTTTATTGAATAACAAAATATTGGGCAGAAAACATTGTACGAGTGTGACTTGGATCACGAGGGCTTTCAAATTCATTCATATAAAATTGAATGTTTATAATAGAGCTTGAAAATCCAATAACTATTAACGAGAATGACAATCGCCTATCAAATATTCAGAAAAGTAAGTGGCTGTTGCCTGCCATTGAGAGGTCAACGATCTAAATTTTACCTTGTGTTAAGGGGCTCATAGACACCTCAATGTGAATACTACTTACTACCTATGCCTACCTTGACATTTGAAATATCAAAATATCGGATAGAGGAACTTTCTCCGAGACCCGTTTGCCCGTTGCCCTCGTAAGGGTGCTGGACCTTATAATGAAATATCAATTACATTAGAACAAGGACTTTCATCGTCATTTTATTCGTTACATTACAAAAGGTCCAACCAAGGATACGAAGTATAGAACCTCCTCGTGATCAAGTGTTTACAGGAAAATTATTGTTAGCCCCAAGATCGGAGCTGTGACCCAAATGCAAATTTCGAAGAAGTTGGGTATCTTAAGCATTAGGCCACAGACTTAACACTAAACGTTTAAATTATCTCGTATCAAGATTAATAATCAAGTATTTTTTTTCTGCTAAGGTTAATGCGTTAGATTTGGCACCAAACTACGCTGGTACACTAACATCATTGGTGAACACAACGTCTACTTTCGCTGGAATCGCAACGCCATACCTTATTGGTTTATTGACCCCTGACGTAAGTATCAGTTCAACTAATATAACTAGTTATTACTAAATATTCATACTAATATTAATAATTAAGAATATTAAAAATGTGAAAGTTGGTAAGTTTGTTACTTTTTGACTAAATAAAAAAAATAAAAAAAACAAAACCTTGAGATGAAATTTTGCATAAAAATAGTTTAAACTAGGATTGAGACAAGATACTTTAGATGGCAAAAGACATGACCAGGGCAGCGCCTGGTATATCTCCTCTAATATATGCAGTGTGTTCGTTGATTCATGAATTTACCTACCTTTGGATTTACAAAAAGACTGGACTTTATAGGACAAAGAGTAACAAAAGTTATTCCCCTATTCCAGAAAAATGCAACTGTTTCATTATTCTTCAATTGCAATTTTAACACGACTGAAATCATTAGGCACTTCCAGTAAGCTATAAATGTTTATCTTTGTTTATTATTTAAATTGATTTAATCATGAATTGCTTTGGCACAGTGGTTTTGCTATCTTTCAAATGAGCCTAATTATTTTATGGTAGATATAGTTATTCAATCTACAAAGTAACGTAACAATAATGTTAAATCATTAAATTATGGCATTTAGTTTTTTTTTATTCACAAATTTCTTCTAAATCGTAGGAGACTATCAATGAGATACAATATTGATTTAGTGCCAATAATTCCTACCGATCGAATTGCGGTAAATCAGATTGAAACAAGCTTATTGAGAATCCTTCTACCTAACGACAGACGCTTCGAGAACCAACTACTTGATAAATCATTGCTCAGTTGATATCGAAATCCGAAGCTAACGAGTAGAATGATCATCGTAAAAATATCGTGATAAATCTATAGCCAACTGTAGCCGACAGGGTTTGATGAGGTGAAGCCGCTTGTGAAAAATTGGAATGGAAGCGAGTATCCTTGACGAAATGAAAGATATCTTACGTTGATATGATCGGATATATTGAACGCAATGTGATTGATATGAATATGTGCCAAGGTGCGGAACAAGGAAGCGCTGAGTTCCGTGATGATGTATCGTATTACGTAATGTTTGTTATGTAAATCAGTAAAGTAAATGCCTTAGGTAGGTACTTACATACATAATATTAGAGCGATGAAGATGGAAAGTAATCAAATATCTTAACATTATTAAATTTTGGCAGTAAGACGGAAAAGAAAAATATTTATTCATCCGTAAATTCGCAGTTGCGAAAAGACTCGGGTATACGATCCGGCCACTTGAAGTTAATTACTTATCTTTAGCGTGTATTCTGTAGCATCGGTATTCTAACGTGAATAACACTATACGTACTTACTTCACGTATCATCCTGTGTTTTTGCTGATGGCATTGATACATTATGAGACCCAGATGGGTAGGTACCACCACCCTATCTATTTCTGCTGCGGTCCAGCTTTGTGATATGCAACTATGCAACATAACTATTCAACCTGAACTTAACCTTATCTAATGACCAAGAAGACAAGACCTTTTGATAATAATTAATCATTTATATTTTCAGTCAACAATAGCTCAATGGCGAGTGGCATTTTGGGTGTGTTTCGCGGTTTTAGTTGGCACAAACGTGGTGTACATAATATGGGCCGACGGAAAGCAACAGTGGTGGGATGACGTCAGACAGTACGGCTACCCGCCTGGCTGGAAACATGGACCCCTCATACGTGAAAATCCTGAACAAGTTGAAGCAGTTCAGCTCTCTGACAAACAGTGAAAACGAGCCAAAACCAATGATACTTTAACTGCATTTAATGCCAACAAAATTGTGTCATAAAAGTATGTAAGCTGTACAAACTGATTCAATTGTTATAATTTAAATAGCGTTCCAAACGACATCCCTAGTACAAATACAATGTTTCTTAGGTTTTGCTAAGGTTAAGTTGCATAAGATTTAAAAGTAAAAATACAACATGAAGGTACAAACTATGAAGTCCAATCTGTATCAAATAAAGTTGGTCATTATTAGACTATGCAATCCTATACAGCATTTCTAGCTGAAGCGCTTTTGAGAGGATGTATAATAATAAAAATTAACAAAATAATGCTAGTTCAATTTTGTACTGTACTTTTACATAATCAATATGATTTTGTGAATCACAATTTAGAGAAATCATTCCTACGCTAGATTATGTAGATTAATTATACTCAGAACAAAAAATATTAAGAATATATTTTTTTGATAATTCTATTGATATTATTTTTAATAAACTCGAGCAAATTAGATAGGTCTCGCATTTCTTTCGCGAGCCCGCACCTACGAGGAATATTGGTGATTTTATGAAACATTTCGTGCATTTGTTTATTACCAATTTTTTTTTATAAATAGTTCTTGTTCATTGCCAATATTTTATTGTATTCTATTTTGAAAAATACCTACCATAAAAACGATTGTTACAAATTTTTTAAATAATACATTTTCATACTTTAATTTCTATATATTTGTCAAATCACTGCCATCGTGTTTATTCCAGTGTAACTAGTCATTCAAGACATAATATGTAACGTGTGTTATCGATGTTACAATGTGTACAATTTGTATGACAGTAGTAATATAATGATTTTAATTTATTATGCTTTTTATTGCCCGTCAAAGTAGCTAATCCGCAGTTATAGCTTTTGTACATTGAAATAACTTTGCAGCAGGAACAAATAAGATAGTTGTATTTTTTTTTTTATTGCTTAGATGAGTGAGCGAGCTCACAGCCCACCTGATGTTAAGTGGTTATTGGAGCCCATAGACATCTACAACGTAAATGCGCCACCCACCTCGAGATATAAGTTCTAAGATCTCAGTATAGTTACAACGGCTACCCCACCCTTCGAACCGAAACGCATTACTGCTTCACGGCGGAAATAGGCGGGGTGGTGGTACCTACCCGTGTGGACTCACAAGAGGTCCTACCACCAGTAATTACGCAAATTATAATTTTGCGGGTTTGATTTTTATTACACGAAGTTATTCCTTTACCGTGGAAGTCAATCGTGAACATTTGTTAAGTACGTATTTCATTAGAAAAATTGGTACCCGCCTGTGGGATTCGAACACCGGTGCATCGCTACATACGAATGCACCGGACGTCTTATCCTTTAGGCCACGACGACTTCAATTAGCCAGATCTTTCACGAAAATTCTACTGAACGTAATTTGATGGAAGCTCTCAATATGATATCAGAAACATGCACTAAAATAAAATACGATCAACGTACGGCAGATGGCGCCCAAGTGTCATCAAGAATATGTTTTTTTTTAACAATTAATAACGATCACAGCGAGACCACTTGCGATATTCTCTTTACACTTCAGCGGATCACAAAGACTAGTTAGTCATGATAACAAAATTATCAATTAGCAACTGAGGTCAATTACTATCCATGATATTTACGTCATGTCAACCAATAAATGAATAGATTGAAGACCTACTGAGATACGCAAACTAATAAATTTAAATCGGTTAGCAGCAAAATCGTTTAGAACAAATAATGAGAGAAAAATAATTTTATTAATTCAAATGAAGAAAAAAAAACAATGTTAAATGTAATATTTGGTACACCGCCTTAATTTCTTAAGCAATCAAATTATTTTTTTACGCCATCCTACAGGATTTCTTGTGTTAAGTGATAGCCGGAAAATCACAAAAGCTCATTACAACACCCCCTCTTAGATATGGGGTGGGAGTTTCATTTGTAATTTACGGTTATTAAGTACACAAAGCTGAATGCTTGACATTAAAAAAAACAGGATTATGGTACGCCGTCAAACAAAATCACTAACATGCTACCAGTACAAATACTTTACTAAGGGATTTTGAGTCCAAACGTTTAGTTTATATTTACGGATCATTCATATGTAAGGCTTAAAATATTGGTATGGAAGTATTAATACAAATTTATTTCAAACTGGATGTAACATGTTTACTGAATGTCAAAGTAATGTCTGCCAATTAAATAAATAATAGTTTAAAAAAACTAACAAAGTACGCTTTTATAGAAAATGCAACAAAAAATTTAAAATAAATTTGAATTAAAGATAGTGTAAGAATACTCATATCTGTTCATAAAATATTTATAACTACTGATACCATGCACCTCACGCTTTTTTTTTTAAATATTGAATTCTCATCGGTCCATAATAAGTGTACCAAATTTCGAGTTAATCCGACGTTTTGAAGGGGATCAAAATCATGTTCAAAGATTCCATTACAAACATACATACGTCTGAAGCTAATAAAAGCGTTTTAAAAATGGACAATCCTGAGAAAACCCGGTGAATCAATTTCAGCAGTTATTGATAAATATTTGTATTGTTTTAAAAGAAGACTTGTAGAACTACACTACAAATACAGTGATGCCAGAAGTGAATGAATAAATGAAAAGGTCTTCCGAGGAACTACCAGTAGAGAATTGAAAGTTAAATCACGGCCTGTCGCACAAAAGTTCTCAGACTGATTTCATAAATCTACAAATAGCTGGTAATTTTTCTTGAGCTCTTATTGAGAAGATACATAAATAGCCAACTAAAAGGCCAATTTTTTTTTCGATTTTGTATTTATGCCTTCTGCACGCACTATGGAGATCACAGATTGGGGTAAATATATTCTGTTCATATCATATTCATAATCATATTCTGTTCGTTTTACTGTCTGCGGCGTTCAAAGTCACCAGAAACCAGTCACTTATCTGATGTATACATAATAATATGTATATACAAACACAATCGAACTGAGTGTGTGCGTACAAGTGTTATCGGTTACAAGCGTTTCACAAATATGTTTAGCATAAGTTTTGTTATCAATTTATTTTTATTGCCGTTGTAGCCATTCGAGTAAATAAATGGCCCAGATTTTTTATTTATTTTATTGTTTAGATAAGTAAAAAAGCTCCCACTTCAGTATTAACTGGATACCGAAGTCTATAGACCCCCCATAACATTAATGCTGATACCCACCTTAAGACTTGAGGTCTATTGCCCGTGAATTCTATCAAAAGAAATAAAAAATGCCCTTAAACTATTTTTCAATAAAATTGTCCAGTCATAATAGATTTGTTTATCGTAGTTCTCCCTACGCTTCTTTGATTCAATAGTTCCACCTTAAAATTATATACTAGAGTAGGAAAGCGAAATAAACATAGAACAACAGTATATTTATAACAAATTTCTGACACAGATTTATTGATAGCACATCAAAATATATTGCAGCTAAAATACAATTATTAAAATCACAATGATTACGTATATAAGTTTTTTTTTAAAACAAATAAACTATATTATAATAAATGCACTATTAAACCAACATCAATAAGAATAATAAACAACAAATTGTATATAAGCAATTTTATGTTCGCGGTCTGACGAAATTCTTGTGGTTCTGTCAACGTTACAAATTATTTTGCAAATAAAAACTTTATGAAAGAGGAAATCGAATAGTTATAATTTTATACCGCAAGGCCAACTTCCAAACAAGGAGATAGGCATAGACTGAACACACATACATAACCATTAGCTACATAATATTATGACGCACGCACGTTGCGATTATTATAAGATTTTGGTGTATAATTATTGATTTTCCTATTTACATCATAGACGAGTAAGCAAGCTTACGGTCCATCTGGTGTTAAGCTATAACCGGAAGCTATAGACGTCACAACGTGAATATCACCCACATTTATATAAAAAGTCGTTACATTTACTATTTATTAGCATACTATTTATTAGCTTTAAGTTAGTTTACTATCGGATCTGTATATTTTCTTTAGGTCAGTGGAAAAGCTTGCAGTCTTCCTGATCTTAAGTGACTATGTTAAGTGATTACCGGAGTTAATTATATAGTGTATGTCGATCCTCCAAGAACTCCAGATAAAGACGAGGCTCTCTACCATCTGCCTACGTAGAGTTCTAGAATACTTTGGCCACATTGCAAGAAAGGATCACGTCAGCTTGGAGAAGCTAATGGTGACTGGCAAGGTGAACGGAAGAAGACCACGAGGTAGAGGCCCGATACGTTGGACTGACCAGATCCGCACTACCCTCGACACCACAGTTCACGATGCTCTACACTCGGCGGCAGATAGAGGCAAATGGCGTGAAATGGTCCGTAATAAACTCTTGTTGCGAGGAGGTGGTCACGACCCTCAGTATTGAGGAAACCGAAGCAAGAAGAAGAAGGAGCTTGAAGTTGAACTGTAGCTTTAATTTACTAGTAATTAAGATCCTGTATTGCCTCTTTCAAAATTGTTTTGTTATTAATGTCCGGTTGCTTATCCATGCGCTTTAATCTGGATATATCCGTAACAGACGAATGCTGAATGCGAATTCGACTACGAGCTTTTCTCAATTCTTTATTCGTGTCAGCTATTAAGGTTTCAAGGTTCACTTTTTGCTGTTTCAATTGCAGCACCTAAAACAGTTTTAAAAAATATATTTTCACTGAGAGTGTTCGTCGACCCAGTTCAAAACGTATAAATAATTAAGTTTCAAACTATTTCAAGTAGATTTTTTAGGCATCAGTTTATTAATTCGATTATAATGTTTGTCACAGTTTCACGTATCAACTGACTCGATTGTGCACTAGTTAGAGCCGAGGGTCGTGGATTTTATTCCTACATTGGGGAAACATACTTATGCTGATAGACTTGAGAGGCTATTTCAGCTTCACCCTAACATGTAGGTGAGCTCACGGAGCTCGGGGCTCAAACTGGAAGTGTTGCGAACACTGGCCCTAGCAAGAGCAGTGCTTCGCAGAATATACCACGGGATCGGAAACGCGATCCACTGAGAAGATCCGGCGAGAAACTCAGTGGGCTGTGTCTATGGGTTAATTCGCTCGTCGAGCCCTTCGTCGCAAGCGAAGGGTTCGACGATGACGGTCACTGGTGCTTGTGGTACCTAAAAGCACCGTTAATGGATCAGGAGGATCCGTAATGACGTGTTTTGGGCGACGTCGACAACATTCGTGTGATGAACAGGTTTATTCGCTCTTTGTCTGGTTGTTTATTATCTATATATGTATATATTTAAACGTTTATAAGTATGTAATTCAGTCTCTGGTACCAATAACACGGGGAATCCTAATTTGACGTCGGATGACCGTGCGTGATTTGTTTATAACAAAAAAAATATGCACAAACGTTCAAGATACAATTTTAAATACGCTGTAGGGGTATAGATAGTTTTTTTTTGTCATCATTGTTGCCAGTGAACAGGAATAGAATTTATTATAGTGAGAACGTATTCAGATTAATAAAAAAAAAAACAATATGTATTCAACGCCTAACAAAACTATGGCAATAACCTTAACAGTGTAATGTGTATTAAAAACAGATAGGAGCTTTACAATTTAAAAATGTACGCCAAGTGAACGAAACACGCCCAAACAATTCATATCTTAATAACCAAATTTTATATACTATAATATTAGAGCATTTTCCTTTTAACCGCCTTAAAAAAAAAGATTCCCAAGACGTCTTTTTATGTACATACTAGTGGACCCGGCGAACTTTGTTCCGCCACACGGTTTATTTCAAACACATCAACCGGTCAACTTCAAAATTCAACTATAATTAACCATTGACTACATTACGTTTAGCTGTCAGTTTCGTTTTGTTATACCATGTTTTATGTCACGTCCCACGGGAATGTGATAAAAAGTCCTTCTCCAGGTTCTAAGCTACCTCCTCACCAATTTTCAGCCAAATCAGTTCAGCCGTTCTTGAGTTATAAATAGTGTAACTAACACGACTTTCTTTTATATATATAGATTTTTGTTGGTATTTGTGTGATTTTGAGGATTCTGTATTTGGAAACAGGTGCTTATTATGTGGTCTCATTTAAAGGACAAACCCGAAATCCATACAAACTTGGGCCTGGCGTTACAGTGCTAGAATTTGGGCATAAGTTACAATACCTAAGAAGGTTTCATGAGCCCAATTTTCAGGTCTCCCAGCAATGGCCAAATTGGTAAAATCAGACAATGTTTACATTTTAGGTTATGTTTATTGTTCGAGATATTTTAATAAAAACGATATTTTTGAGGCTATTTCCTACTAAAGATGAGTAATTTTTTACGAAACCTGTTGCAGCAACAGGTTGCTTTAAAATAAAAATGGAACCTGTTACGAGAAATCGCGCGTTAGGTTGTTTACGAAAACGAACGAAAGCCAAAAATTAAAAACAACGTAATGCGAAACGCGCTGCGCACGAAATGATTTTTTTAAGGGATTTTATGACCTGGTAACTAAGACCTTTAGGTCAGTCTTATTTTAATTTTAATGAAAACTTTTTTATATGAAAAACTATATTTATTTGATAGCTTTTTATATAAAATATAAATCATTACGTGCTCCCATATTATCTCATCACATTTCATTTCATTTTAGTTCATGCCTTTTTTTTTTTTTTTTATTGCTTAGATACCCATCGACGAGCTCACAGCCCACCTGATGTTAAGTGGTTACTGGAGCTCATAGACATCTACGACGTAAATGCGCCACCCACCTTGAGATATAAATTCTAAGGTCTCAGTATAGTTACAACGGCTGCCCCGCCCTTCAAACTGAAACGCATTACTGCTTTACGGCAAAATCCAAAATATCTTCAGTTGGCAACATTAAAGATAACATAACACGATTTGATACATTTGTGTTTTTCTATGGCATAGTCACATTAATATAAAAATGCAAAACTACCCTTTCATGCTATATTTAATGTTGTCAGTTGTAGATATTTTGAATTGCCGCCATTGTAAGTAGTTGTGTCACGATTCGATGGCCATACTCTATTTACATTGATTAAAATACCTATAAAAACAGTCATTTATCCTAAAGCAAAAGAGTATTAATTATTTTTTACACTTGATTTCCACTAAATCGATCCTATTTTATGGATGTTCTAATTCTAATCCGCACGTTTGTGGAGCTAGTTACGTATATTGAAATAAATGCTGCAGATGTTTACAAAGATTGTTTAAAACAAAAAATTGAATTCAACTTATTTTCTACACTTGGCCATTGTCAATGAAGCTAAGATTTTAATAGGTTAATCAAGCAAAATAGACGAATTTTTTTATACATATCCCATTCGTGTAACGCTTAGGCCCAAAATGGGGTTTCTCCTTTACAAGAATCGACTAGTACTTTTCGAGTTTTCCTGAATAATTCATATTTAATTCGACAGCATGGATGCTATTATGACACTCGTTTTAAATAGTCCAAGTCGGTTTTTTTTTACACTGAGATTTTGTTTTTGTATTTAAAAAAAAAACACTATTTATATAATATTTTAATTGTAATTAACCTAGTAAACAGCAATTAAATAAATCGCTAGACATACAAAGAAGAAAATGGTAGTGAATCATTTTGTACATACGTATGTACGAATAAATATTTTCATTACATAAGTAATAAATTTGAGAGATGTTAATTTTGAACTTAAATTTAGTAAAACATTTACAACGAAGTATTTTGGTAAGGGACATAGCGGACGAACTCAATATCTATCTGAATTTCAACGCAAATAAAACCGGAAGGCTAAATATCGGATACATTTCGGAATGTGCCACCAAACATCTCCAGATATGAATTACAAGACCCAAAGAATTTGTGATAACGTATAGGTATTATCCTGACTTAAGTTTGACCTGACTTGAACTTAAACTGTAAGGCGTACTGATTCTCTATTACATTAACCAGCAACACGGTACCTATTCAAAATTTAAATTTTTCATACCATCTTAGCATACGCTACTTAAGCAAATAAATTAATTCCGCGTGTTTGATTAATTGTATCTAGACGTTGTTTTTCTTTTGAAAACGTTTCAAGCACATATCTGTTTAAAAAATATACTGTACATTCTCACTACTACATTAGGAATGTACTGGCTTACAAAAATAATAGGTATAATAAAAAGATATCGTTTTTATTTTTTTCTGTTCACGATTCCAGCCTTTTAAAATCATTGATAGAATTAAAGTATTTGTCTCACCTGATCTGTCGCGTCCTGGTAATCTCTCAAAAGATCTTTTCTTGTCAGTAAGCCTGCTTTCAATCTCTCCGCTTCTAGAGACCATCGTATTTTATCGCGTCGATTCTGATATTGAAAAAGAATTTAAAGTAAATAGTCGTATTTTATACCTCAATTTGAATTCATTGTGACTTATGTACATTTTTGATGTACACAAAAGCTGTATTTTAATTTTAGACTGATTAAAACCACAAAAATGCCCGAAATTAAACAAATAACTCCTTATTTTAACTCCCTACAAGTAAA